>NW_024467208.1:342901-344720 GCF_000292625.1 Dacryopinax primogenitus | reverse complement strand
TACGTAGAATATCGAACTGAGCTTAAAGTGCGTTATACCTAATACGACACAAGTTGATGTTCATCAATCATTTCCAGACATGGGATCTCCACTGGTAGTCCTGGAGGATTTATGTGGGCTCTGGGTGTCGCAGCGGAACGCAAGGCACACTTCAGATTCGGGCAGCAGATGGGCAAACTAGCGATGCAACTTGCGGCCAAGCACTCTGTGATCGGTGACAGAGCGTACGTGATTTTCCCATATTGTTGACAAGAGATGGTTGACACAAGCACGCAGCAAATATGAGGTCATGTATATTACATTGGCCTCGGGATGGGAAACTGAGCACATTCGAGCCAACCTCGCTAGAACAGAGTCTGCACTACGACTGTCCCGAGCAGCCGGTGACCGGTAAGTCCTAAATCGTACTAGACGTCATATGCTGACACGCGCCAGGATTTACGCAAGCCTAGCGAGTCTCTTCAATGTACAGACGCAGTTGTTCACATACCGATACTGTGCGCTCTACTCATGCTCTTCGTTCGACGTGTGATTGATCTCCCGTTTTAGTGAGCGAACTAGTTACGTCTTGCGAGGATGCCTATCAAGACGTCACCACATGGATTTCAGGAAACAACACGGAAATTCTCGTCATGGGTAAATTCCTTCATTCGGTTTCTTACTGGCCACTTACGTTTGTTCTAGCTATCTTGATGTGTGCTCGGGCCTTTGGAGGGTATACTGTCAACACGAAGCTTGAGGACGCCCTCGACTGTGAAGAGTTCATCGAATCGGAATATCTTGAGAACGTCGTCATGCAATCCGCCAATGTTCCGTTTGTCCTGAACTGGTGAGTGGCTTTCTCATGCAAGGGCATCACCCTCATACTGTCGTCAGGTACAATACTTTCAAGGTCGTTGCGTTATACAGCCTTGGATACTGGTCGCGGGCTGCGGAGCTCGGATTCCAGATATACGAGTCTCGCAAGTGGCACCCCAAGTACGTCGATCATATGAGTTCGAAACGATGAAACGATGCTTATCACTTCAGCTATCGCCATGTTCGCTTCGGGTTAACGTTTCACTCTCTGGCGATGATACAATGCCTCCGCGATCGTCATATTGATCCTGTCGACCGAGCGAGATACTTGGAGCAAATCCGAAGCAATCAGGAGTACGTCAGAAAGTACGCTCAGATGCTGCTGTCAACCTGCTTCGACACTCATTATCTCGGCAGGTGGGCTCAAGCATCAATCACCAAAAAACACAATGCATTGGCTTGCTCTCATGGATGCTGAATTTGCGTCGCTCACTGAAGGAGCTGACGCATTGAAACTATATGACATCGCCATTAAGATTGCCTCAGACAATGACTGGATGTGCGTGATATCTCCTGTGCAATTGGAATACCTTGCTGACGTCAACTGGAAGCTTGGAAGAGGGATGGGCCTTGTACTTAGTAAACCACTGCCCGTGATTGTCATCCGCGCCTACTGACAATTGTTATCAGGCTGGCTCTCATTTCATCCGATGTGCCAGGTGTAAGCATTTGAAGCTTCTGTTTGCATCACTTTCTCAACTTGCCGCAGGAGCTTTGGGAGCGAAATGCAGCGTCGTGGAATCGGTCGACAAAACCAATGGGGCGCGCTTGGCATTGTCGTACGCTATCACGCCAAGCTTCCACATGCTTTTCTGATATCATTGTATAGATCTCGATGGAGAAATCTTGCGAGAAGTCGGATTCAATATTCATGAGGGCCGTGACGGTGGACGTGGGCACTCAGACGGAACAGATTGATCCCATCCCTCGCTCTGCATATCTGGCGTCTCGTACCAATTTT
>NW_024467208.1:331759-340967 GCF_000292625.1 Dacryopinax primogenitus | reverse complement strand
GATCTTCTCCAGGCTGCGTTGATCGGTGTGAAGTCTCTGGTCTGTAATAGCACGGAAGATACGGATATATTCCTCAGGGATGCTGGCATGAAGAAGGACCGTGTGGAATTTGTGGTTGTTGATGAACACGCGGAAGCCCGCATCGACGACATTGCCCATCTCCTCCAAGAATATCCTAGTTTAAGTCACGCAAAGATCATCCATCTTTGTGCTCCGTCAGCAGACTTCCTCAACCGCAGACCTGGCGCTAAGGCTGGTGTCGCCATCGAAGCTGTCGCCCCCGAAATGCACACATATATCCATGGCGGCCTTATCGCTAGAATGGCGAAGCCGGCCCGTACACAGAAGTTCCTTCGAATACTCTCAAGGATGTGGGATGCTCGTAGCGGTTACACGAACGGCTCTACCCTGAGAGATGGTCTCCGCGGTAACAAGATATCAGCCGATATGACCTCCCGTTCGGTCGCATATGCTGGAAATGTCCTGGTGGCAGAAGGTCAGTACTCCTACATTGAATAAACTCAATGCCTCATAGACGACTCTTAGACAACCCGATCGCGCGGAATCTTCTCGTAAGGCAATTACAACGGCACGGCTCGACGGTCACCGCAGCAAACAATGGAGAAGAAGCGATTCAATTATAGGAGAAGCATCGACCTGGTTACTTCACTGCAGCTCTCTTTGACCACCGTAAGCAATGCCTCTTAGGACGGTATCAATCCGGTTGAACATCCGGAACATAGACATGCCAATACTGGACGGTGTGGAAGCAACAAAGCGTCTTAGAGCATTAGAGAACAGGTGTAAGGTCCGACGACCCTTGATCAGTGAGTTGTTATGCAGCACACAGAAGTTGATGACTGTTCACACTCTACTTTAGTCTTTGCTGTGTCTGCAGATTGTCAGGACTCAACAAAGCTTCTATGCTTATCGGCGGGCATGACATACTTTCTGACCAAGCCTTTACGCCAAAGTGAGCGCCTGTCCGTTTGCTGGGGAAGGTCCTGACCGTTGATATTCAGATGATCTTCTTACTATTCTGCGGTTATTTGAAATGGACCCCACTAATTCGCACTGATCTTTATTGACTCTCTGGCACTGTATGGATAGGTCTGATATTATAGCCTTTCCTCTTACTCGCACTGTATTTGGTGATATAGATACATCGTTTGTAAAATATAACTAAGTAACTCCAGTCTTTACTCCATTTCCCCCTAATATTCCATTGCCATAACGTCGCATTGGCATTGTGCATTGTATCAACATCATGTTGCCTAGTACTAGTGTGCCAGTGATTACGGACTCGGTATGTATCTACGATGTTACGCCCAGTGTGAACCAGGGGAAAAGTAAGGGCTAAGCCGCCCCAGCAGCGGCGTACCCCTTGACACTCTTCCATTCGACAAAAATACTGAGCAAGGCGGCGAGGCCCAACAGGGGGATAGCAAAGGCAAACGCTGCTTTGAGACCATCCATGTATACCCTGAGGATGCCTGGTAGTACCTCTTGAGGGAATACGTTTCTGAGCTCGCTTGCCCTTATGGCGAGAACCAAAGCCGGATCAATACTCGGCGCTGAACTGGGCAGAACGGCAAGCAGACGGTTGGCGAAGATAGCCTGAGCAGCAGAAATGAAGAACGCGCCTCCGATCGTCTGGAAGAAGAAGGCCATAGCCGTAACAGGAGCAACGTCCTTCACGTCAACCATAGCCTGAGAGGCGCTGATGGGTATCTGAAGACCGAGCCCAATGCCAACCCCTGCGACGACTTGGTAGCCAATCCATTGTGGAGATGAAGTGCCAAATGAGGAGATAGATGAGGCCAGAGCCGATGATTGCCGATTCGGCACCGGCATTGTCACAATTTTGATTAATGACAGCTAGCGCATACGTCGTAGGACAAGGCTAGCCCACCTAGAATCTGTACTATGGTTTCTTGAGCACACGCCTGCAATTCCTTCTTACATGACCACATGTAGGGTGTGCGGGCCGTTGATAAGCCGCAGTAGACAATGGAGATATGGAACAGCCCCCATTGGTGTAGTTTTCTACCCCGATCATGCGCTTGCAAATCGGGCTGTTGGCATGAATATAAACTGTGATATACTATCTATTCGTCTTACTGAGTCAGCTCTTATCCCCCATGTCTAAACCTCAAAGAGCTATACCTTCTGTTCCCTCCGGCAATGTGGAGTATACAGCAAAGGTGAAAGAGATCAACGAGCGGATGAAGGCACAAATCCCAGCGTCTCTGCGTCTTTCGGAAAGCATTCTCGACAACTTGCCCGTAGACGTGACTGAGATCCCGAAGACCTGTGGATTGTTGACTCATCATGAGCTTGCAATCACTGAGCTCGATGCGACGGATCTTCGTGACAAACTGGCTCAAGGGAAATTAACAGCGGTCGAAACGGTCACTGCATACGGGAGACGGGCAGCTATCGCTCATCAACTTGTACACTGCCTTGTAGACTTCTTCCTGGATGAAACTTTGGATAGAGCCAAAGAGCTTGATCAGTACTTCGTCCGAGAAGGGAAAGTGGTCGGACCGTTGCATGGCGTGCCCATATCAATTAAGGCAAAACTGGGATTCATCACTCGACTGTGTTGACGTGTCATATAGGAACAAGTGCCGATCAAAGGAAGATTCGCATCGGGTGGCTTTTTGTCTCTGTTTGAGATCTCGAAGGATGACTGCCTGATGATAAAGATTTTGCGAGAGCTGGGAGCAGGTGAGAGCAAGACAGGTTCTTGACCAGCAAAGCGTTCACATGTCATCAGTCTTTTACGTCAAGACAAATCAACCGCAGAGTATCAATCATCTGGAAACCGTGTCTTTCCATGGTCGAACTGTGCGTGATCTATCACAAATTAGTTATGATTCTGAACCATGATGAGCTCAATCCATATAACACAAACCTCACACCTGGCGGCTCCTCCGGTGGAGAATCAGCTTTGCTGGCGATGAAAGGTTCCCCGATCGGCTTGGGAAAGTTCGTCATCAGTTCACTGGAGAGTGCGGTGCAGGTTTTCTTTTGTACTGATTTTCTTTCAGCGAGGGTGGAGGAAGTATCCAAGATCCTTGCGCTAAATGCGGTTTGTACGGGCTGCGTCCGACCAGCAATACCATGCCGAAGGGAGGTTATCTCCACTAGTGAGTTGGTTAAGAGTGAGAGGCATAGGTGCTGATGTTCCATTTTATCCAGTCATAAGACCAATGACGGCTCTGTCGCAGCGACTGGTCCGATGTGTCGATCAGCGCGGGACATCAATCTGTTTTTCAGCTCTGTGCGCGGAACGCAGCCTCATTTGAAGGACCAACTATCGATTCCTCTACCGTGGAGCGTTCCGGATAAGCTAGATCGAAAACTTCGGATCGGCATAATGATGCATGATGGGGTCGTGATGCCACAGCCCCCAATGTTGCGGGCTCTTAAGGTGGCATACAAAAAGTTGCAAGCAAGCGATGAGGTCGAGGTGGTAGACTACCTTCCTTATGAACATGGGCTTGGATATGACATAATTGTCAGTGAGACTGCGCGAGGCGACAATGTGGTTCTCACCTTTGATTTAGAGGGAAATATACTTCGAGGATGGAGGCGCAACTGTTCGAGGGATGCTTGAAGAAGGCGGGGAAAACATCCTGCCGTTGACTGAGTGGGTGATCAGCCCACCGCACACGTTTGAGCATACTGTGCTACAGTCATGGAATGTGAGCCAGCGGCACTTTTAACCTCCACGTCGTTAATGTGTGAATCAGCTTCGGTATAGACGAGACCAATATAAGCAGGCGTACCTAGATTATTGGAATTCCACGGGATGCGATGTCATTCTTTGCGCACCTTTCCCCGGAACAGCAAATCCGCATGACATGGCCCGATACTGGGGGTATATACCTCGCCGAACCAGCTAACATTCGATTGACCATTGAACAGATACACGGCAATTTTCAATTTGTTAGATTATCCGGGTGTTGTATTCCCCACAGGCCTCAAACTGGATCCGAGAGTTGACGTTGCGTACGAATCGACCGAGGCTATGAGTGAGGCAGACAAGTACTTCAGGGACTTCTGTAAGAGCGCTGCTATATTGTGTGACCATGCCTAATATAAACACTGCGACATATGACCCGAACTATATGGCTGGTGCTCCCGTCTCCCTCCAGCTTGTCCCCTGTCGCTGGAATGACTGCCTGCTCATGGCAGCTCAGAAGATAGTTGAGAGGATTATTCAGTCTTAGGCGCATGATCAGAAGAAGCATGACGTGGTTCTGGCTAACGGTGCAAAGTGATGCCATCCATATCTTTTCTTCGTGCACTAGTGGCATCCAGAAGATTAGTGCAGTGCCAAATGTCATGCGGATGAAACTCCACCAGGCCCATCACGTGGTGAAGAATAGAAGCCTTCACTGGAAGGCACAGCCTCTTTCGTAGGTATGGTAATGTCCCTGTTGAGCGCTGATATCCCTGGGCAACTTGTTGCACAGGTTTTGGTGGTGAGCTCGAGCGTCGAAACCTTCCTTAAAAGGAAGTCACTGCCACTTGTTAATATGTAAGCGTCTCTGACTAATCGGTCCCTTGCCCCTGGTGTTTCATCACTCCTGCCCTGCATCTCCTTTCCCACTCTTTCCTTTCTAGACTGCTCCACTTTTTTCTATACCATCCCTCTACTCTTATGTCTTCTCATTATCATTTGGATATTTTGTGCTCCTTAATATTGGATGGCATATCAACCATTCCTTCCAACAAGCTGAATATCACATACAACTTTGAACATGCACTTGTTGTTCCTCCTGCTCCTCTCCAGCAAGTGTCTGGCTGTTTGGCTTTCTGTGCTTCTCTCTTCAAAGTCTTCACAGTCTATTCATACTTCACCCATGCTCATTATGACCAAATTGTGCACATTGTTGGTCTGCACCTACTGAGGCAACACAACCAGCACCAGGTTGTTATGGCCATTCATGCCCACATTGCTGAACATGTGCCCCTCCCTGGCTCCCTTGCCTGGGTCTTTTGACAGCAAACTCCCTGTCCATACCATGGCCCTGGTTGCCATTTCACTTGGCATTTTAAGTGGTCATGAGAGGCTTCCATCTCTCCCCCTCCACACAAGTGGTGCAGGTTCATTCATGAACTACAGGATCAAGAATACCCCTTTCCTCTGACCTATGATTCTGCACTTGTTCAAGACATAATCATGTGATATGTTGATGCTGTATCTTTGGAGAATCTGCGTGAAGGTGTGTGCACTTGTTGTGCAGAGGCAATACATATGGTTGACCTCACTGTGGTACCTGTTCAAGATGTTGACCTTGTGCTGCTTCAGAATCCGAACATTCCGGCTCCTCTCTCCCCCTTATCATACAATTTTGTGGGCTATCAGTGCACTTTCTTGGATCCATGTGGCCTGTCTTCTCCTGCTGTATTTGGTGGTAACTTGCACCTCTGTGGCTCTTGTTTCTCTGCTCTCTGATGAGGCAAGCTCCCTGCTCTCGCTCTTGCAAATGGTTTCTACTATGCACATGATCATGTGCCTCCTGATGTTCAGCACACTTTTGATTCCTCCACTTACATGGATTGTTGTCTCATTGTGTGTTGCTCTGCATCAAAGGTCTGCTTTTGATATATTGACAATCCTGATAGTTGGTTATATTGGTGTGGTTTGGAAGGTCTGCAATGGTATTTTCGAGGAAATGTGATCATTTTACCTCAAGATACTGCTGAGCTGAACAACGTCCTTCCTGCACTGTTGGATGCAGTCAAATCAAGTTTTGTTGTGGTTTTTGCCGGTCACAACAAACCCACTCCAGAGAACCTGCACAGATTACAGCCCTTGAAAGCCAGTGCCACCAACTTGCACAAGATCATCAAGTTCCTCCTTGTACACAATAAGGCATACACTTGCCAATGTGAGGACTTTCCAGATGGTGCTCATTTTTCCAAGGACAACTTCTGCTCTCTGTTCCCTTGGGATGGTGAGACATGCACTGACTCTGTTGATCTTGCACCTTTTGTTGAGGTCAACCACATGTTTATGGATGACACACAACTTGCCAGTGAGTCAGATGTCTCTGGAAGAAACTCCTTCAAAGGGGTGCACATTTTGCCCCAAGATCTCCTCCTCGAGCCCTCTGGCTACAGTGTTATCCCACTCTACCGCTGCCCATCAAGCAATGAAAGCCAATGCACTCATGCTGAACAACCCCACCTCCAGTGGGGTGTGTCAGGCCAGTCTTCCCATGGTTACTTTTGGGCCTTAGAGACCATTGTGCAGCACTACAGACCCTCACAATGCAGGACATTGCACCCCAGTGATGAGTCTCAACCCCCCCGGATATTCAGCATGGGGACTACTATGATTTCCCAGGCAATGGGACCTCTCGGATATTTGGCATGACAACTGCAGGTTTCCCCTGCAACAGGATTGACCCACACAAATATTTGGCATGCCAATGCTTGTCTTAGAGAGGTATCCAGAGACCAGATTAGTATAGGGTATGGTTTATGGTAGCTAGTATAAGTAGTTTCCAGAAACTCCTGTATCTAGCTTATTCTGCCCCTTATTGGTTAGCATTATACAGATCTGATTATTGGTATACTAGCAGACTTGACTTGACTTAGCAGATTCTGACTTGACTTATCATGACTGGACTGGACAGACACTGAGCTCTGATTATTGCATACCAACTTTTGATAGCTCAGCTACAGGCTGACTCCAGCATTCCTACCAACTTTCCCCATCTCTCCCCTCTTTCCCTAGTGAGTTCTTGCACACCACCCATCAGACCAATATTTCGGACACCTCTTGGGTTGGATCAGTGCACGTTCTAGACCAAAAAGGGCCATTTGTCATGGTGAGGACAGGTTTTCACCCCATCCATGACCTCAGAAATGCATATACCCTCACATGGATGTTCCTGCATCTCAATCCTTTTGGTTTGGGGGGTTTTTGACAATCCTTGTAGAAGAATTCCAGTCTTGATGACACAGCAACTTGCTCATCTTCTTTGTCTTGCCAACAAGCATTTCCAACGGGATCTATGCTTCCCCTTCATCTTTCACAGTATCATCTTAAAATGCACAAGTATATGCAATGTTTGCTTCCGAATCACCCAATGTCAGGGCACTGCCTGTTACCACCCCTGGCCACCCATTTCACCCTAGGAGCAATGAAACAACAAGCCCCTGGAACTTCCTGTGCAGGTAACTGCCTTAGGATGATGGCAGTGGCCATACAAGACATTGTGCAGAGGACACCACAAGACTGCTGTGTCCAGACACTTGGGGTGAGACATAGCAGTGCTAAAGGCCCCTACTGGGAGTAGTGGGACACAAGATGACACTTGTAGGAGTCTCCACAATTTATTGGAAAGGTTTGGGAGGCCTAGGGGTGTTAGTAGGACGTCTATCTGACACTTGTAGGAGTCCTCAGAATTTACCTGGACTCCTGGGCTTCTGGTGAACACCTACAAGGTATATAAACAGTAGTACAGTGATGCTGTATCGCTCAGATTTGATCTCTGAGGAAACTCCTTAGTCTACAAGCAGTTTCTAAGTCATCTCATCATCTTGAACCCCCTTCTACACATGCCTGAACACCCTGCTCTCAGAAACCTGCCTTGACTCCACAACTCTTGCTACACTTTTCAGCTATCTATAACCGACTTATAACACCCCCTGGGACCCCCCAGTGACCCCCTTGGACCCCCCCAATAATCCAGCTGGCCCTGGTGACATGGATATCAACTAATACTGCTGGTTAGAGCTGCTTTCAACCACAGTAGACCCCCCAGCACTTCATCTATTGTTTGGGATAAGTGTATGGCGACCTTGCTAGACCTAGTGCCCTCACACCCAAGGTGGTCACATGTGCTTTGTGGAGAATCTGTGCAAGCTTCGCACTGATGATCTGTTAGACCTTGCTGCTCACCTGAAGCATGATGCCAAATTTAAACCCACTGGCACCAGTGAAATGCTGGCCCTGCGTGTGTTGTGGCACATCCAGATGCTCCAAAATGACGTACCTGGGAGTGACGGCTATAAACAGATCAGGTGCAATGAAATATGTTCACTGATGTATTGATTTGGTCTCCCTGCCTTCTTTGTCACAATCACACCTAATGACATTGACAGATGGCTTCCACATCTGCACATCAATGCCTATGAAGATGCACATATTCTGCAAGGTACAACAAAGCAAACATGCTTCTCCCATGCAATCAGCATTGCTGAAAATCCAGCTTTGGCAGCCAAGGTTTTCCATGACACAATGCTCCATTTTTGGGATCTTATCCTTTGAGTCAGAAATGGACCTGGCCTTTTTGGCAATTGTCTTGCATGGTATGGTATGGTAGAGGCTCAGGGCCGAGGCACCCTTCACTGCCATATGCTACTTTGGATTGCTGGCAATCCTGGCCTGAACAAATTGTGCAAGTTATTGGATGCAAATAAAGACAATTTCAAAACATGCATGTTCACCTGGCTGGAAAATCTCATCAAAACCAAACTTCCCAATAATCAAGCTGTCATTGAAGAGACATCTGGTCCTCTCCCTGTTCCAAAACTCATGCCAGATGACATTGACCCCCGTACCTTGCCACCTTTGCCATTACCCTCTGTCCAGTCCTTTAAGGAGGGAGCTGTGCAACTTGTTCAACATTGTAACTGGCATGAACACTGCGCAACTTGTTGGATACATCTCTCCCCTCATGAAGAGCAATCTGATGCAAATTGTTGGATGAGGATCAATGGCCAAACTTGCTCCATTTCCTCAATTGACAAGGAGACTGGTTCTATACAACTGTTAGGGCAACACAGGCTGACTAAGTCTGTTCACCTAAGAGTGCCAAGAGTCTACGCAGGCAACAAGGAAGCGGAGTAGACCTGATGACTAAGACCTATCTACAGTATAGGTATCTGTGGATGATCCTAAGAGACCAAGTCTGAAGAGACAGTCCCCAGGCAGAGTAGGCCTTATATTTATACCTCTGTGGTGGAACCTGCTAGAACATCTTGCTTACTCAGCCTAGTCAGGTGGTCAGGTCATATGACCAAGGATGAGGTCATATGAGGTCATGCACAGCCATGCACAGCAGGTCACCTGACCATCCAATCCTTCCAGCAGGTTCCAGCACATGCCAAGGTATACCAGCTACTTCCATGTCATAGAGGCTTAGTCATGTCTCTTGACCAACCAATGAGCTGGTGCCCT
>NW_024467208.1:327595-328316 GCF_000292625.1 Dacryopinax primogenitus | reverse complement strand
CTAAGAGTGCCAAGAGTCTAAGCAGGCAACAAGGAAGTGGAGTAGACCTGATGACTAAGACCTATCTACAGTATAGGTATCTGTGGATGATCCTAAGAGACCAAGTCTGAAGAGACAGTCCCAGGCAGAGTAGGCCTTATATTTATACCTCTGTGGTGGAACCTGCTAGAACATCTTGCTTACTCAGCCTAGTCAGGTGATCAGGTCATATGACCAAGGATGAGGTCATATGAGGTCATGCACAGCCATGCACAGCAGGTCACCTGACTATCCAATCCTTCCAGCAGGTTCCAGCACATGCCAAGGTATACCAGCTACTTCCATGTCATAAAGGCTTAGTCATGTCTCTTGACCAAGCAATGAGCTGGTGCCCTGACAACAACTACATCATTTACATCCTCATATCAATGAGTTTAATGATGTGATGATGTATCTTCTCAGTTGCAATATGGATATCCAATATATTGGTTCAGGAGAAGGCACAAAATCAGCACTATTCTACATTACTGATTATATCACGCAATTGACTTTGCATGTCCATGCTGGTTTATCTGCACTGGTTTATGCAATGGAGAAGAACAAAGAGAAATTTGCACTTGCTCCTGCTCCATCCTGAGATGTTGAGGACAGTAGTCTTTTGATGAAGATCATCAACCAGTTGACTGCACAGCAAGAAATGTCTCATCAACAAGTGATGAGCTTCTTCAGTAGGGGGGGGGGG
>NW_024467208.1:306096-327507 GCF_000292625.1 Dacryopinax primogenitus | reverse complement strand
TCGTAGGGTAGGGGGGGGGGGGAGGGGATTACTACACCAACTCTCAGTTTGCCAAACTTTTGTTGCTGCTTTATTTTGGTCATCTTGTGCAACTCGGCTTATGTTCTGACTCTGATGAGATGGATGAGTGCAAATCTATATCCCACCAAGAATCTGTGCCAGTTGATGTTGGCAATGATGGAATAGTGCAATTTGGTGATTCTGCACTACATGACCTCATTGAGGAAGTTCCACTGGCTGGTGGCATCCACAATGCTGTTAATGTTCCCCTCACATTCGAAAATGGACTCCCAGGAGTCTCAAATCCATATGAAGACTACATGCTTCATCCCTCCTGTAAACCTTTCACAGACTATTGTCTGTATGACTTTGTTGCTTTCTGTCAAAAGGAAAGGATCCCCAAAGGGAAATTAGCACCTGTTGGAGACAGTAATCCTTTCAATGAACAACATGCGCTAGTGACAGATGTGGATGGTGATGGTGATTCCTCTTCCCAAAACCCATGCGGTACCTTCCTCAATGCTCATCCTCAGTTTTCCACTCATCAACTTTGTGCAGGATCCTGCCCTGTGGTGCCCAATATTGGTGGTTCCTCTATACTGAGGCGTTCTGGTGGTTCCATTGCAATCAGATGATTGGTACAAGACTGTTCTTGTCTTGTTTGTTCCTTGGTGCTCTCCTGGGGACCTCAAACCTTTGACATCCACCTGGGCCAATGCATACGCAGCTGCTGATATTGCACCATTTCATCAGCACATTATTGCAAATATGGAAGCCCTGAACAAATGTAAAGAAGCATGAGATGTGCATGCAGCCTCTAGGCGTCCCCATCAGCACACGCAAATTCCTTTTGGGGGAAACATGAATTTTGAGGGAAACATCGAAGATGATATGGATCAGCTTGCGGATCAGCTTGCCATAGATGACCCATCATTCATGGATCTTTCTGAGACAATAGATGCTGATCAGTCAACATTCCTCACCTCCATAGAAGCTGCACAGGACTTGTTGAACTTGGCTACACAGTCTGTCACATTGGACATGATTCATTCTCTTCTCTGTCATACACCTGCACCATTTCAGGTAATGCTCTGTGAAGATGGCAATGTGTGCAAACTCTGAGCTGATGACAATGCCCTGCTGCTCTCTCATGCTGCTGAACTGCGCCGATAGAAGGCAACTCATTCACAACCATTACAACCTGTGCCTATTCCAAATATCCACATTCCCCCTTCTGTGTCTGTGGTTTCTGTGCAAACTGCTTCCATCAGCCAAGGATCAATTTCTGGAAATGCCACAATGCCAGAAATTGTGCAAGTTCTTCAAAGTGTATTGCAGCAACAAAATTTACTGCAAAACCCAGAGCAGCAACACATTCTTTGTATTGTTGCTTATTACCTCAATGAAGCGAACTCACACCAGTTGCTTCTCTATGTCAGAGGCAGCACTGGTACTGGCAAAAGCCACGTGATCAAGAGTATCAAACTCCTCTTCAGCACACTCAGCATCTCAGATTCTTTGCTCCTCTCAGCACCAACTGGCACTGCTGCTGTACTAATCAGTGGCTCTACAATACATGCACTCACATTGCTACCCAAGAAGCCACAGCAATGCACTAATATTGATGCACTTGCACAGATTTGGTATGGGAAGCACTGGTTAATCATTGACAAGATCAGCATGATCTCTGCACAGCTTCTGGCTGAGATATCTGAACAAATCTTGCTTGCCAAAGGTTCTGAAGATGGCACTGCATTTGGAGGCATCAATGTCATTTTCACTGGGGACTTTGCACAGCTTAAGCCTATGAGTGCCCTTCCCCTTTACAGCCACCTCCTTGTACAAGCATGCAACCTGTGCACAACACAGTCCATGAAGGGCCAAAAGGTGATAACTGGGGCATTTCTGTGGCAACAACTCACACATGCTGTTTTCCTCCAAATAAACCAGCACCAGTCCAAAGACCCATCCTGGGCAAATCTTCTTGCACAAATTCAAGAAGGCATCCCATGGACTGGCAGCAGCCCACACACCATGTCACAAGCTGGAATCAGCACCAACTTCCCTGTGAACGACCAAGCAGTGCTTAATGCATGCACTATCACAGCCATGCAGGAGAATTTCCACACACTTGTGACTGAGTTTGAAGATGCACCAGTCATTGTGTGTACAAAGGTTTTTTGAGGTGCGCTGAATCTGCTCTTGGCAACTCACCATGTGCTCCAGCTGGGATCATGACTCCACTTGTACTTCTCAACTGATTCTATTCAAAAAACTCCCATCACTGGAGAACTCCAAGATCTTCTTTGGAAGCTTCCTGTTAACAAGACTGAAGATGCACCACCTTTTCTCCTGCTTTTTGAAGGCATGCAAATTATGATCACCAAGAATCTAGCAATTTCCCCTGGCTTGGTCACTGGAATGACTGGCACTGTTTCCGGGGTGTGTTACCAATGTGATGGAGATGGTTGTTGCTATGCCCATGCCATTTTCATCTGCATGCCCACTTGTCCAGGTGCTCAAGAAGGCTTACCACCAAACACAATCTGCATTCAGACTGTGAAAGGCTATTTTACCTTGCAGACTTCTGATGCAGATGGAAATATTCAATCTTATTGAGTAACCAGGGAATTTCTCCCAATCCTTCCTGCTTACTCTTATACAGATTACAAAAGTCAAGGCCATTCACTAAACCATGCAATTGTGGACCTTGCTGGCTGCAAATCCCCTCAAAGTGCTTATGTGATGCTATCCCGAGTTCGATCTATCTCTGGTGTTGCCATTCTCAGGGAGTTTCCCATGCAGTGCATCTTTTGATCCCCCCCTTCTGAGCTTTGATTGGAAATGAAAAGGTTAGAGAATTTATCAGCTCTGACTGCCACTGAATTTCCACATGCCATACCTGCTTAATTTCATCTGCACAGTCTCATCTCAGTACTAATATTTGTCCATATAAAAGGTGGCTGATACCTGCATATAGTCTTAGGACACCCAATAACCACACACCATGGGCAAATGCTCTGCAGCTGAGCTTTCCACTCCCAATGACATTTTTTCTGGTAGCAAACTCTTTCATGCTTGTATTGTTCCCCTCCCATTGAATTCCAGCAGAATGTGTCTTGGCTCTCTGTCCACTGTGACCCCAACCAAATTGCACATGTTGCTTTGTTCCAACAACAATGATTCAGACAATACCATCAAATCCCAGGACACTGGTGCAGCATTGCCAATGAAAGAACCTTTTGAGCTTGATCTGTCAAGCTTTGATCTCCCCATGTGAGAGCACATTCTAAAGCTCTGGCAATACATTGACAACTTGTGTGGTGTCTATTATATCTCCTGCTTCCCACTCAATTTGCACTGGGGCTTTGATCAAGCATTGGACATGTCTAACTACCTTGCACAAGTTGACAATGTTCCCATCCTTGCATGGATCACCAGATGCATTGCTGCCCTGAAATTTCAGCAGGAGAATGGTGCCTGGCCTGATCAAGTTTATCTGAGTGTAATGCCTATCACTCAGGATGACATGCAAGCTGCCATGGAGCTTTGTAAGGCATATGCCCATCCAGTAAACAGTGCACCCACTTTTCTTTTTTTTCTTTTCTTTCAACGTTGCTCATGGGTCTGAACAGGCATAGATAGCAACCTGTTTGGGAGCATCATTGCAAACCACTTCCAGAAGGCATATGGTTCTGATGGGTCGGTACACAACCTTATTTACACTTGTTCCACCAAAACCTGTGCTTATTCACTATACAGTCCACAGAATTCACTGCCATTTATGATGCCTGTGAGAAAATGGCAGCAAAAAAAAAATGATGAACTGGCCTGCTTCAAAGCTGAAGAAAGGTGACTTTGTTCTGATGGAAATGTGCATCTGTAAGCACTTTGACAAAGAAGGATGTGACCCTGGCACTCTGAAAAAGGAATGGTCCCATAAGGTAAATTTCATGCTGAATGCTGTTTACCTTCTGGAAGATTCCAAGGTTCCAGAGCCAGATGATTCAGATGTTACATACAATTTCTAAACATGTGCCCAATCAATCTGTGCTCATGATGACAAATCATTTCCTTGCACATATTACTAATCAATGTCCACCTACACAACTTGTTGCATAGGTTTTGATTCCTTTCCTTCCTTAACTGGCAATCTGTGCATGTGTCCAATCAAAGCCTGCATTTTGTGCCCTTCCCTTCTTAACTCTTTCTTCAACTGCCACCTTATCCGCCATGAACTCATGCCTTGCCTCAACATCTGGTATCAACCCTGCTATCTACAATATCCTCAGCATGCATCTGGCAACATGTAAGGATCAAGCAGCTGAGCAAATGGTGCAAATTGAATTTCTAAATGACAAAATTCCACTGTGACCCACAAACTGTTGCAAGCACAGCTTGCAATCCAACAGCGCAATATTACGATACTGGCTCTTGCTCAGGAGTTATCATGCATGAGCAATCATGATGAAGAAGCACGAGTTTGAGCTCTGCTCCATCCTATTGCCTCAATATTATTCTCACTTGGGAAACTCACATGATTGGCTCTCAGTTTTCCCTCACCAGTTTGCTTCTGCTCATCATGATGATAATAATCAGCATGTGTTCCACTCTCCTTACTCCCATTCCACCATTTCTGAGCATTGCTTCAAAATGCCTGTCACTCCAGTAAGATTTCTTTCCCTTGGCAACTGCGCCTCATTTGCTCATGTGTTCAATCAGTGCCAATCTGATCCTTCCACACCTGTTAGTAGCTCAAATCTGCACCAGGTTGTCACCCTGACTGGTTTCTCTGCACCTATTCCATGGTGGAGCAGCCCATCTCCAATGCCATGCGCCTGCCCCACTCGTCTCCCTCCTCCAACCCCAATGGGTGTGGAAGCAGATCCCCTGTCCCTGCTGTCTTCTCAAGCCCTGCCTGCACCAGTTCCTGTTGAGAAGAGGTAAGCTGGATTGATGCACATATTCCATAATAATGACAACCCCTTCAGTACCTCTGTTCCCACAGAGCCTTGCAAATTGCTCATTCTACCCCCAATGCCTGCCCTGGCTCCCCAGCACAGGATTCTGGTTCCTTCTTCACCAGAGGGTCCTTCTACTCCCCTCCCTGCTTGTCCTGCATCATAAGTGTTTTCACCCTAATCCTGTGCAGTATCTGACCTCAGTGCAAGTGCCAGCACTTGCCATTCTCATGTGACCTTCGCCCCTGTTGCATCTGTTGCCAGGTGTGCCTCTTTCACTTTCTGCTTTTGAATTCTCCAGTTCAAACTCATTTACATAGATCTGCGCCTGTTGGCTCCCCTCTGGAGGGACACCACACCTGTGGACCAGGCACAAAACCCCCTTCTCCTCTGCAGTCAAGAGTACCTGGCACTGGCACTAGCAATATTTCATGTCCAACATGCACATATTCATTCCCTCTTTGAAACATGTGCTCACCCTTTCTACAGGCATTGGCTTGCCTCTAAGAGGGATGACAGATCCGAGTCCAGTGAAGAGGATGAAGAGCTGTCTGCAGCCTTGGTCAACCTGTGCTGTTTCCCCGTAGTGCCTTCAGGACCACCAGAAAACATGTGCTGGTTCCCTTCTGAAGATGCCCAACCCATGCAAGTTGAAGCCATGCAGGCAAAGATGCTGTATGATCACAACATGATCTCAGCCCAGTGCATGTTCCTTGCCAAAGATGAGCACCTCCAGTATGATCTCACCAAATGTGTGCACCACTCCGAATACCAGAACACAACATTGTCTTTTGAAAATGCACATCTTTGGATAGCTGAAAGGGATAGACTCAGGCACATCGCAGAGCTTGAAAGTCAGCTGAAGGATCAGCAGGGATCAATGAGCAAGGGGAAGGAAAGGGAGCACTGATTTTGTCATCCCCCCTCTTTAAACCTGTGCTAAGTCTGTCGGGGTGTACATAGTCTCTGACATGTCTTAATGCAATGGAATTTGTGCCAGTTCAGCATCATGCTCTTGTATGTGGTCCATCCATACTCTCCACATGTGGAATCTGCACTAGTTGTACATGCATGTTTCTCATAAGCTAATTCCCCCAGTACACAAAGTCAATCGCCACCCAGTCATCAAAAGCATACTGAATACACCATGAGCACAGTGTTCATCTGAAATCGTGCAATTTTCACACTCAGAGACTGAATTTGCAGAGTAACAGTGTACAGTTGGCATCCGATGAGTGCCAACTTGGGCTGGTATGCCTCATTGTCCTGTTTACATATTAGTAGATACCATCAACTTGCCCAAATCCACTTACATCCTGGCGCAGCTTGGCCATGTCAGCTGCAGGCATGCCAAAAAGACATTCACTGGTGCCATTGAATGCTGTCACCCAGTGCTTATCCTTCTTCGTGTCCTCTAGAATGACATTAAAATGATACCTGGTGCACATTAGAGTATGTCTTACACAGTTTGAAACACTCACTTTATACAAGGTGTGCGATACATGTTGCTGCAGTTGGCACAAAAAAACGCACCCATTTCCCTATCCATCTCCGCAGTTTGTGCCTTCTTGTTACAATTGATATCCAGACAAGCTGGATATGTATGATCTTGAGCCTTCAGCATATGCACAAATCTGCACACCTTGATGACCTCTGGGACAGTAGACTTTCCCAGGACAAGCTGCACAACTTCAGCTAACATCACCAATGACGTGTGGGCCACCAGCACAGGATCCGGCATGCTATCTGCGCTCCACATTTCAGTGATCAAGCACATGGTCTTCATGTGATTCACTGAACAACTGAACCTGATGATGGTCAGTTAAATAAGTTGCACAGATTGTCCCACTAACCAGGAAAGGAGAGCTTGGTGCGCTGCATTCTTCACATTGTAACACACTTCAGTTTCATTGTTGTGTGTCTTCAATGAAACAGAGCCTTGAAAATGGTCAATCAATGCATTTTTTATCATAACAACTTGCCCTTCTCTGCCCACAAAGGCATCCATATAATTGTCGAAAGCAGCAAGATGTACTGCTTCGCCAGAATGGTCAGTGAGGTAAACATGGACATGATTGACCTTGATCTTTGTTTTTGTCCAATCCTGCGCAAGTTCAATAAGATCAGAGAGCACTTTGGGAACTTGCGTACCTCCTCAATGATGGTGGATGTTCTCTTGATGGGCTTTCCAAGGCACAGAATAACAGCAACTACATCTGATGCTCTGATTAGAAAATGTGCATGTTCCAAAGGCACAGATTACATACCAACATGATGATTCTTGTAAATCCTCTCAAGTGCATTGAGCCTTCAAAAGTCATAATACACTTTGGGAATAGTGCTGTTGTCATTGATTTTGTGAACCTGCACATGGTTGGGTGTGAGTTGGACCTGCCACCAGTTGTTCAACCATGTGAACTGCATGTTGGCCTCCTGGAGGCCAAAATGCTCAAAGCTGTAAAGCTGCACATATTGTCCCAGAAATTAGCAGAGCAAAATAGGTGCAAGTGAACTAACCTCTCCAACCTCTAGCATACCAGCAGCAAGAGCAGCTCCCTCCCACGCAACCACATTGACTTCAGCCTACAGATGAAATCAGCATGATGCTGTTGGTGAGGAAAGATCATGCACTGATTCATCATGGATGGTGAACCTGCACAAGTAGTGCATAGGCTTGCCAGGATATCCATGGCTGTCCAACTCCAATATCCATGTAATCCTCCCATATATGAAGTACCTGGTGCATATTAGCTAGGATGCAAAGACACACCAGTTTACCACTTACTCTCTGCCAATGATAACCCCTAAGTCCCTGATAGTGATGCAAATAGGAGGACCAGGTTTGAGCATGTGAGAACTGGCATGATGTGGAACTCCCACATAGTGTCCCCAGTCAGTATCAGCAATGTCTTGCACCGTCTCCCCTATAACAGAAACAGTGCACATTTGCATAACCTGGTTCACCACACTCACAATACCGGGATATGGAAGGGGTGCCTGTTTGGGGTACCCCATTGAGATGTGAGCATTGGACCCCAGTCTGCCTTGATCTGCTTTGAGGGGCAAGGGGAGGGCCTCAGGATGGCCAATTGGCACATGTTCTTGACATAGCAAATGTATATCTTCCAGCATGATGGGGCTGCATCAATGAATACATCAATACACAAGGGAACATGCACATAGAGTTCAAACTCATGTGGTTTTGCAATTCCTCACTGACATCTGCCAATACCCTTCCACCTGGAACACACTGTTGTCCATCACACTGCCTTTCTTCAGAAACTGCATGATTTCCTTGCCCACCAAAACAGGTGTGTGTTTTGTTCCATCACTGATAGTGAGTCTGTATATAAAATCAGTTTCACAGAAATGTGCATGTTGCACATATGTGCTCACATCCAGTGCCTAGGCACATACTCAGATCTGTCAACATCATACAATTGTGCATGTTTTAGGACTTGAATGACACCAATGAAGTGGTCAGGCCATCCACATGTCAAGGTTGAACAGGCACCAGGTGTGAGGGGCTTGGCTGGATCACAAGCAGAAGAAGTTAATCGGTGCAATGAACAACCCCACCTTTGGTGGGGTGTGTCAGGTGGATATTCCCACAGCTATTTTCGGGCCCTTAGAGACTGTTGTATGGCACTACAGACCCTCACTCTGCAGGACAATGCACCCCAGCAATGAATCTCGACCCCCCCGGATATTTGGCATGGTGACTACTATGATTCCCCAGGCAATGGGACTACTCAGATATTTGGCATGATGACTGCGGGTTTCTCCTACAACGGGATTGGCCCATCTGGATATTTGGCATGCCAACGTCTGCCTTGGAGAGGTATCTGGAGACTGGATTGGTATAAAGTATAGTTGAGGATAGCTAGTATAAGTAGTTTCCAGAAACTCCTGTATCTAGCTTATTCTGCCCCTTTTCCATTAGCATTTTATGGATCTGATTATCCCCTTACTGGATAGGCAACATCATCTTGACTTAGCATATTGGACTTGACTTATCATGACTTGACTGGACAGACAATGAGCTCTGATTATAGTGTACTGCTTTTTGATAGCTCAGCTACAGGCTGACTCCCACTTTTATACTGACTTTCCCCTTCTCTCCCCTCTTTCCCTGGTGAGTTCTCGCTCACCACCCATTAGACCAATATTTTGGACACCTTTTGGGTTGGATCACATTGGAGCCCAACGCGAGGCAGCTTTTTACAAATAAGAGCTGCCAAGGTGAGAAGTCCTCCTCCGATTTCTGATACTGGCTTCCTGTATTCCAGTATCCATCTCTGCCATAGACCAACAGAATGAGCTTAGGGATGAATGGCAAGCCCAACATACCGCACTCCAAGAAACACCCATGATTTTGGACAACACAGAAGTATCATCCACTTCCAGCAGGAGTACCTCTGATATAGTGGACACAGTCTGATGACTCCTCATGGCAAGTAAATGAATGATGCCTACAGGCAGGGAGTCTCCTTCAGCCCCCCGCTTTTCTCCTACACCTCTTGGCATCACCCGTTATTTTGTGGCCTTGGAAAAACTATTTGGCTTGTGCGAACCTGCTGTCACTGGTGGAGGAGACAAGATCAACCGGGCCTGCTTTTACACTGATGACAACACCTATAAATTATGGGCACAGATCCACAATGGCATGGACAATGTGAAAAAGGACTCATACAAGGATTTCAAGACTGAAATACTGAAGTACTATCCTGGTGCAGCAAATAATGAACACTGGTATGCAACTTGGGACCTTGACAACCTTGTTCACAAGTGGCAATGCCGCATTAAGACCAAGGGTGAATTTGCCAATTCTACAGGGACTTTTACTCAATTTCTACCTGGCTCATCAAGCACAACCGGATTTCCATCCTTGACTAACAGAAGTCCCTCCTCCACATACTCAAATTCCTGCCCACCAAAAGCCACATTTGGGACAAGATGCTGAACAGGCTTGAATGGAAATACAACAGGGCTGTGAACAAACCATGGACAATGGCCAAATTAAAGGAGACAGTGGAATGGGCACTGGGCAACACTATGACAAAGGTTTGAACACCCTCTCCTGATTATTCCCAGGATGCAACACTGGCACTGACACTAGAGGACATCAAAACGGAAAGCAACCCACAGGTCGCCAAATTTACTGGATGTATGGCTACCCTGGAAGGAATGGTTTCCCAGATCTACACTCTTATGAACCAGCAATCCACCCCGCAGAACCAACCAGCTGCTCAGCAGAACTCCTACAGACAGCCCTCCCAAAATACCTATGGCAACAACACACTGGCTACTGGCACAAATTGGATTCCTTTCCCAGCAGAGAACTACCTAAATCAAAACAGATATGGCCCTTAGAATACTGAATGCATGCTCTGCCACTTCAATGGTGTATCTACTGGTTACACGGACAAGATTGCGACATGCCCAGGAGCCCGGAAATACTTGGATGAAGGTCTCCTTGAGAAAGACAGCCCATATCATGTCCTTGCTGGCAGCCAATTTATCCCATGTCATTGGCCTGGTCAAGATCCCAAGGAAAAAGTTGATGGCTACTACAAGGACCACCCAGAACACCGGCCAAAATCCCAGCCTACCCCTCTTGTCACCTTCCACAATGTGATCATTGAACATGCTGGCTTGGACTCCAAATTTGAGGTTATGGTGGATCATTTGGTGCTGCACATTTTCACCAAAAATCATGATGACATGGTTGAATGGAATGACAAGGAAATCAAGGTGCTCATGGCTGAGGTGGAATGACTCAAGAAACGGCACATGGCATCCATGGAAAAATTGGTCAAGGTTTCTGAGGTCTACACACCAGCAGCCAGGAAGGAGAAATTGGATGCATGCATACATCATAGTACTGCACACTTTGCTGGCTTACAAGTGGAAGAACTGGAGAAATTGGATGCCATCCCAGACCCACCAAAGCCCCATGCCAAACATGCTGAACATGCAGAAGACAAAACAGTTTTGCAGGCTCTTGTGGTCACTCTCACTGAAACTCTGGTCCAAGTTCCCAGCAAGGTCCTGGTGTCAGCATGTCCACTGTTCAGCAAGGTCCTCAAGGAAGCATACAGCAAGAAACTGGCTATTCTGGATGTAATTCAGGTGACCAAGGTACAAGATGGTGAGGCTCCAATTTACCAGATCGAAGGCATTTTGGAAGATGCAGACAGGTTATTGGTTGGCAAAGACATGGTACCCCTCTGGCAGATTGACTGTTTAATCAGTGAATATGACACCCCCATTCCTGGCATTCTCAATGGCAGCTCTGGCATAGTTGGTATCAGTGAGCAGTGCTGTGAACAAATTGGACTCACATACACCCTGATAAAAGGCTGGCAAATGGAGTCCGTGAATGGATTGGTTGATCAGCTGCTTGGACACATTCCAAATTTATGCATTGGTGTCTCCGGCCTCAACTTCCATGTCCAGGCATTTGTACTCCCCAATCTGCCTTTCCACCTGCTCCTTGGTCGCCCCTTCCATGTCCATGCCTCTTGTGTCATGCAGGATTATATGGATGGCAAACAGAAGATCCAGATCACCTGTCCAAATTCCCAGCAGACAATACACCTCTGGACTCAGTTGCATCAAATGGGAAGGAAATGAGTGGTCCAGGATTTTTAATTTGGGACCATCTTCACTGGCAAACAGAAGATGGAATGGACACCTCAATAAATCAGCACTCAAACTTGATTAATGGCTCTCAACTAGATACTCCAGACTCGGATACCATACCCAACAATACCCATCCTGTATATGCCACATGAAAATACAAACCTGCAGACAGACGTGTGAAGCCTGTTGCAATGACAACACTGGAAAGTGTAAAAATATGGAGACACCTTCCCTCCAACCCTCTTGCTATGCTTCCCCTGCTCCCTGATACCCCACCAATGTTTACCCCTGGAAATTGACTTACTCTGGAATGATTTGAAGAACTGCAAATGAACAAATACAGATTCCTTTGGCCCAAAGAAGAAAAACTTGTGGCTTGGGTTCTTCATACCCACAAAAAAGTGTTTGCTTGGAACAAGCAAGAGATGGGTTTATTTAAAAGTGATTATTTCGACCCTGTCCAAATTCTGATGATCAAACATATACCCTGGCAGCAGAAGAATATTCCAGTGCCCCCCTGCTTTCCTGCCAAAGGTCTTAAAGGCCTTGCAAGACAAGCTAAATGCAGGATTTATGAACCCTCCCAATCCTCCTACCATTCCCATTGGTTCTGCATCCTGAAGAAAGACAGATCCCTACAACCTGTTTTGGACCTGCAACCACTGAACGGTGTAACAATTCGGGACTCAGCCCTCCCTCCACTTTCTGAACCCCTTGTCAGTCTTATGGCAGATGATCCATCTACACCCTCTTCAATTTCTTTTGGGGCTTTGAGCAACATCTCTTACACCTGGAAAGTCAGGATCTCACAACATTACAATCCCTCAAAGGTTCCCTCCATAGCACCCAAAATTAGATGGGCAGGACAAATGGTGTTCAGATTATGCATGAAGATGTTACTTTCCTCCTCCGCAACAAGATCCCCAAATATACCATCCCTTTCATTGACAACATCCCCATCTGTGGCCAACCAACATGATACAAACTCCCCAATGGTGATTTCAAATGGCACCCCCAAAATAAGGGTATTTGTCATTTTATGTGGGAACACATGGAAACTGTAAATTGGATCCTGACCCACATTGAACATTCTGGCAGAATATTCAGTGGTCCAAAAATGGGATCCGCTCCTGAAGTCGTCATCCTTGGACAACATTGTACCTACATGGGCCAACAGCCTGAGCCTTCGAAAGTTGCGAAAATCTGGGACTGGCAGCCATGCAAATCCCTCACAGAAGTTTGAGCATTCCTGGGTATGCTCTGCATCCTCTGAATATTCATAAAGGATTTTGCTATGAAAGCCCACCCTCTGGAACATCTCAAATGCAAAGGTGCAATATTTGCATGGGGCCCTGAGCACCAAGCTGCCTTTGACCAGTTAAAAGTGGATGCATGTCAGGATGGCCTCCTCTGTCCCATCAACCATGACAGCAACCGCCGGATTATCCTCATGGTGGACTCTGATATTTGAGGAGTTGGATATGTCTTATACCAAAATGACGTGAATGGCAAATGGAAACTGGCCTGCTTCAGATCCCTGGCATGGAACAAGGTCACATCCCGATATTCTCAGCCCAAACTCAAACTATATGGCTTATATCATGCTCTCTGGGCACTGCAGGTTTTCCTCATTGGCACACCACAATTTATCATTCAAGTGGATGCATCCTGCATCAAAGGCATCCGGACCAGCAACCTGCTGCAGCCCTCATTAGATGGGTCAGTGGGATACACCAGTTCGACTTTGACCTTGTCCATGTTCCCTCCAAGAAACACACCAGTCCCAATGGTCTCTCCCGCTGTTCCCCAAATTCACTGGATGCTCCAAACCTGCCTGACATAGATCATGAACAATGCCTGGGACTCTCATACCCAGCCTACCTTCAATCTGCAGTGGAAGACTCTGACCCCAAAATAGAAATCCCCCAGACCTCCTCCACCCAGCACCTTGATGACTGCATTGCATTTATCCACCAATACCTTACGGATTTGTTGCTCCCTCCAGACTGGAATATGTGGCAGCATGCAGCCCTCGTCAAACAGTCCCTTCAGTATTCATCCAAGATGGCAAACTGTGCCAACTCAATCTCACCAGTTCATGTCCCTCCTGCCAAATGTCTCACCTTGTTGAAACAAGCACATGATGACAGTGGTCACAAAGGCTTCAAGATGGTTGCTGGTATTATCTGTCTCCAAGTTTGGTGGCCCAACCTCCATGCAAATATCGAGTGGTACCTCTGCACCTGCCATGCATGTCAAGTCCACAGCATTTGGAAGGTCCTCAAACCTCCAACAGTCAACTACCTGGCTCCGCTTTTCTCAAAGATCTACTGCGATACCATGAAGATGCCACCTGCAAAAGGATACACCTGCATTGCTCAAGTCCGATGCTCCCTCTCTTCATATCCCAAATGGCATCCCTTAAAATCAGAAACCACAATGGCCCTTGCATCTTTCCTCTTCCACAATGTTATTTGTTGTTGGGGAAATATTGTGGAAATTGTTACAGACAATGGATCAGCCTGGGTAGCTGCAGTGAAGGAGCTGGAACAACACTTTGGCATCCAGCACATCCAAATTTCACCATACAACTCTCATGCAAATGGTGCTGTTGAATTGAAACATTTTATGGTCTGACAAGCAATTCTGAAAGCATCTGGAGATAATATTAACCAATGCCCTGACAAAGTGCCTACCACATTCTGGGCTGAGCACATTTTGGTCCAGCATAGCACTGGTCTCTCCCCATATTTCATTGCACATGGTGTTCACCGGGTCTTCCCTATGGACTTTGAGCAAGCAACATTCCTCATACCCTCACCCAAATTCCCTATGACTGACAGGGACAAGCTGGCCTACCAAATTTGACAGCTCAAGCACTGTGAGTCCCATTTATCCAACCTTCAGGAGAAGGTGCACCAGGCCTGATTATGCATGGCTGACCAATTTAAAGCGGACCATGAGCACATCCTTGCCAACTACAACTTCAAACCTGGCACCCTGGTCCTCATCTGCAATACTCACATTGAGAAGGAACTCAACCATAAATCAAAGCCCCAATTTTTTGGTCCCATGGTTGTTGTCACCCATACTGCCAGAGGCAGCTATGTGATCGCCAATTTGGATGGAGCTGTTCTCAAAGCCTGCATCACACAGTTCCGCATTTACCTGTACCACCAGTGATCTGACCATACCCCCACCCTTTCCAACATTTTGCAATCTGCCAAAATCCTGGAAACCATGAGAGATGTCTTGTCAACTACCACAGAGCCCGAACCCAAAAAAATAGCATGGGCCTTATACCCACCAAATTGTCAAACAGTGCACACATACATCCCAACTTCGTCCCTTGTTTTCTTTTGTTTCCCCAAGATATATCTACTAAGTCCACAAGCAGACTCATTAGTATGGCAAGAACACAGTCCTTACTGGAACACCCACAATACATCTATGGAACACATGACATCCAAATTACCAAATGTGAAAAAATGTTGAAATCACACACCTTGAAGCAGACTGGGGAGGCACAGAGACAAACAAGACGTATTACTGCAAATTTTGCTTAAGGTGAATTCGGATCTACAAACACATGAAGACAGGACTATGCTACAACTACAACTATGAGATGAAAATATGAAACAGGAGAAGAAGAAGAACAAAAGAGGACAGGCAAAACCAATTTATTCTGCCAGAGCCCTCCCCAGGAGAGTCTGGACCTGCTCTGCCCAGCTTGTTATGGTGTCCAGTGCTTTCTGCACCATTTGCAGGCTCTTCTGGAGCTCCAGCATCTTGTGCTCCACCGTACTGAGCAGTGCAACCAGTGGCTTGACTTCTAAAATGTTCAGTTAGCATTGCCCAAATATGAACTACACAAGGAAAAGACTTACCAGCCTCTGGAAGGTGGGACCACTTTTGCAATGGCCCAGGTGCATCCTTGTCATCCTCCCTCTTGTGCTTTTTGGCCTTTGCGGCTCAGGTAATGCACTTGGGCACAGCCTTCTTTTTTTTCGGCCACCAGAGTGGGCATGCGGGACCAGGTTCTGGGGTCTCCAGGCAGAAGAGTTCAACCTTTGGGGCAGCCACATTTTTGTTGTGCACTAAAGAAAGGAGTCAGTCAAATGAAAACTGAGGGAAACCTGCAAAAGAAATATGGTGTACTTATACACATGCTGCATGGCTTTTTCACCACCTTACATGCTGAGCACACTCCCTTTCCCAACTGCTCCGCTATGTCACACTTGTGGCTGGGCACATCACCATCCAGGACAACATGCTTGTGACAAGTCTTACACTGCCCAAAAACCATCAGCACCTACTGCTGACACAAAACAAAAACAGAGGCGCAACTTACACAATTTTCCTCCAAGAAGGACTCCACCACCACATTATTCTTAGAGACCAGCAGGAGAGTGGCCAGTGTCTCCTCCGAAAGCCAACCCTGCAATAAATTGCTGGTCAGTTTCACAGTTGCAGAAAAGGAAGGAAAAACAGGCGACTTACCACGCATTGGGTGGCTGCCTTGCTCAGCCTACCATGCCTGGCATGTGTGGGGGCAGTGGCCACCACTTTCCCTTTTGTGGGACTCGGCTTCGCCTTGACAGACTGCTCTTTGTTGGCCACAGCAGGGCTTGACGCAGTGGTGGAATGATGTTTCTGACAAAAGAAATCAGTGACATGAAAAAAGCACATCCATTGGACAGACATACTGAGAAATTGTCTGGCAGATTGCCAAAAAAACTCATCAGCATCATCCTGCTCCTGCTCCTGCTCCTGCTCCTCCTTCTTCTCCTCTGCTGGCCTGGTCAGTTGGACCAGTTCCTCTTGATTGTCCTCCAGCAGCAGGTCAAGCCACACCTCAGGGAGATTGGCAACACGGTGTCTTTCCCTGCTCCTCACGAGGAGCATCACCGCATCCCAGATCAGCACGCCATCCGCATATTTTGCAACCGAGAAATTTGGCTTGTTGATGGTGGAGACCATGATGTCAACAATCTTGATTGCATTGCTGAGGAGTTGGGCAATGGTTGGCGGCTTCGGGAGTGGCTTAAGGGGCTTCTTTACAGGCATGGATGGCATGTTTGAGTAAAGGCAGGGAGGTGAAGTTGAGCTTTGAGTGGACAAGAAAGGTGAAATTCAGTTCCATTTATAGGCAAGACCAGCCCTCAACAGAAAATGAAAATGTGCATGGGCCCCACTAAGCACTGATATCTGGAATGAAGTTTCAGCTCAGGCAGTGCAGATAAACACCACACCAGGCTTTGCAAAGCAATAAATTGACCAATCAGGGTCTCAGGCACCATGTGACTCAATGCAAAAAACATGGCCAGGGTCCTTCTTGCAGACTTAAGCAGCACTGCAAGCCACTGCTTAGGGTCCTCACATGTCAACCAGCCACCCTTAGTGCCAAATGCACAGCACCATCCTCCAATACACCTCCTTACCAAATATTTGAATCCACCATTTTGCCAGCACCCCAATACACAGCCCAATGTCTTACCATGGCACATCTTATGATTGGTCCTTGATAATGCCGCTCTCACTTTGCTCAATATTTGGCAGTACCGCACTGCATTCCTGACTGCACACTGTGCCACCCACATTCCCACTGACTCAGGGAGTCAGTATTCAAGGTTTGGGGGGGATGAACAACCCCACCTCCAGTGGGGTGTGTCAGGCAGATATTCCCACGGCTATTTTTGGGCCTTAGAGACTGTTGCGCAGCCCTACAGACCCTCACTATGCAGACAATGCACCCCAGCAATGAGTCTTGACCCTACCCAGATATTTGGCATGACAACTGCAAGGTTTCCCATGTGACAGGACAACCCGGATATTTGGCATGATGGCTGTAGGTTTCCTCCACAACAGGGTCGACCCACACGGATATTTGGCATGCCAATGCCTGCCTAGGAGAGGTATCTAGAGACCAGATTAGTAAAGAGTGTGGTTTTTAGTAGCTAGTATAAGTAGTTTCCAGAAACTCTTGTATCTAGCTTATTCTGCCCCTTTTCCATTAGTGTTATATGGATCTGATTATCCCCTTACTGGATAGGCAACATCATCTTGACTTAGCATATTGGACTTGACTTATTGTGACTTGACTGGATGGACAACAAGCTCTGATTATAGTGTACTGCTTTTTGATAGGTCAGCTACAGGCTGACTCCCACTTTTATACTGACTTTCCCCTTCTCTCCCCTCTTTCCTGGGCAAGTTCTCACTCACCACCCATTGGACCAATATTTCAGACCCCTTTTGGGTCAGATCAGTGAAAGAATGTAATGAGGGAGGCCAGTGATGTGGTCTGGTCCAGGGCAGGGTGCTAGGGTGGTGCTTCCCCCTGTAAAACTTTTTGCTGCTGCTCTTTGGGCTGTTCATCATTCGACATGGTTTTGTTTGTCCTTGCTTTGCTGTTGTTTTCTGGGTGTTGTGGATGGACTGCATGTCTGACCCAGCCCATGTTTCCCTTCTGGTGCCTGATATGGATGCTCTGGACAGACCTTTGCCCTGTGACAAGAGGAGAAAGCACAAGAGTGATGCAATGAAATTGCACAGCTTTATGGGTTGGCTTGAGAGCTGCAGGACCAGGGGCTTGGGGGATAATGGTTCATCTTGCTATACTTTGGATTGCATCTCCTGTATACTCACATGATGGATAGATGTTCAACTTATTCCCTCCTACCTGGAACTGTTCATCAGACGTCCTTCCAGCAATGCAGCAGTCTTGGATTCTCTCATGGCTGCCTTCTTGCACAACCCCCTTCCTACACCCATTCCCTGTGCTCCTGAGACTGGTGATTGGGTGTACCAGGTCAATCCAGCCCAGCCTCTACCCAAGGGAGTGACACTAGATTGTCCTCTCTTTTGAGTTCATGATGGTGTTCCATCTCAGCATCTCGACACCTTGCTCAACCTCACCAAAGACTTCTACTCAAAACTTCCCAAGTCTTACCTAAGACAGGAGGAAGAGTTCAGTCACTCATCAGTACCAGGACTCCACTTGGGTGTTTGGAGAAGATCCAGCCCAGTGCCTGCCTTTAGCAGAGATTTGGTTAACCAGAATCCTTTGGTGAAGAGGTGAATGGATGTCCTTTTGGAGGTTATGGACATGGTGGTGGGCAAAAGGGCTATGAGGTTGTTGCATAGTCATCAACCTGAGGTATATGAGGAGAGAAAGAGGTTCATCCTTTGACATGCTTTAGATGGGTAACTCCTAACACTTTAGCAGGATCCTGGACTGGACCTATTCTCACCCAGCATTGGCTGATACTTTGGCTGATAGACCTCAGCTTCAACAATGTGCCTGGCACATGCTGGTCTTCAGAGAGGGCCATGCCCCTGTGCCCCATATCGATTTGAATCATGATGGTAATCAGTACAGTATCCTGTTTGTCCTAGGCAACTTCACCACTGCCTATTTGGTCCTCCCTCAGCTGAGGATTCAGATCCCACTTTGTCCAGGCCAGTTGCTGTTTATCAACACCAGGCACTTGGCACATCACACCACATACTTTAGGGGAACTAGGTATGTGTTTTCTGGCCTTATGGATGCCAATCTTTGCAAAGATTATAGAAAGACAGTAGCTTAATATAGTGACTAGGTGTTATGGTCCTCTTCAATGATACATGCTACCTTTTTTCCATCACCTTCCTAAGTGTAGACTTTCACATTTTTTGGTCAGTTCTCAGTGATTGATTTGTGATTGCCATGGTGCCAACTTTGGTATGGTTAATAGTAGACATGGTTTGGCATCTCATCAGATGTCTGAAGGTGTCACACATGATTGGTTATTTGGGAGGGTAACATGTGATACTTTGGCATGTCTTGCCTGTTGTGGGGGGTGTTTCATTGTGTGTCCTTCTTTCCGGTGGTACAGATTACTGTCTCTGATGTTTGCCAAAGATGTACCCTGTCTCACAATACTGAGTCAAGTGTTTACCAGCTACTGCATAAAGATGGATGGCAAACTGGAGGAACTCCCTTGCTCTATCCCCTCAATAATCTTTTGCCATGTTGGTTATCCTCACTGCTATTGCAGGTTGCTATGATTGGCATCCATCTGCAGCTGGCTCATGTACTCTAACCTGCAGCGTAGCCTTACCCATGGCACCTGTAGCTGGCAACCTTGACAACATCCTCATGACTGATGATGTGGTTGGCATCTTGCACTATTTCCTGCCCAGCAGAGCTTTGGAGCTGGAAGTTGGGGTATACAGCATCACAGCCAAGATTGCATCCAGGACAACCTCTATGGTTGTCAGTGATGGCTTCAATACAGATGATTTTGAGTTTGAGCTGGATTGCTTGGTGGTATGTTTTCCTGAGTTAATATGATGGCAGGTGCTGATTGTTTGGCCAGCTTCTTCCGCTCTGCCATGAGAAACTGCCAATCCCTCCTGTAGTCTGCATTGCGGCACATCCTTTCAATGTTCATGCTCATACCTTTGATATGGATGCCATGCCATGGATTTCCACTGGCAAGAAGGCTTCTTGCCTTTCGGTGCTACTTTCCGGATGGAGGGCAGTTTGCTAAATCAACCCCCCATGTCACTTCAAATGCAACTTTGCATGTGACTGGAGTTCTTACCAGCATATCCCTTTCACAGGAAGACTTGACTCTGGCTTCTAAGTGATTCTCACTCCAGGTAAGAGACAGTTTTCCACAGTTAATATTTATTGTTGAATTGCTATCCTACAGATTCTTGATTATGACTATCTCTCTGGAACCACATCATCAGCACCATTGCCAGCACCAGCTACACCATCGAAATCAGCCTTTCAGTGGTCTCACTCTGCTTCACAGATCAACACTCCTTTCCCAGCTGGATCACCAACCACCTCAAAAGGGCAGATACCTTTGAGACAAGAAAATGGTCTGGCTGAAGGAATCAAAGTTGCAACAGAGCTTAGCCTCGATCACCAAGGCAATGGTGAAACAGGTTCACCGAGAAAGCGGACCAGATGTCCTTGATGCACATCAACATAGTTGCCTTCTGTATGGTTGTCTGAGGTGGAACTGGCTCTCGGAATTTGCATTGAATGAGCACACTGTACCCTGTTTCTTTCCTCACACTGGTCAGGGCAAGAGAGGCCCACTGAGACATATTTGTGGAGAGGTCAAATAGAGATGGCAGGCTTTCGTAGCTCCCATCTCCCAATGACTGGCTTGAGATGCCCCTAGAAGATGAACAGCACCTTCCTCAGGCACATGGAGCACATGGCATTCATAGAAGAGAGGCCAATGCCCAAAGGCATTGTGCAAGAAGAGAACAGGAGACAGAAGAAGCCCACCTTCTTTGGCACCAAAGAGAGTGAGAACAATGTTGACATTGAGAACAGAATATGACAGAAGAACAGTGGCACCAGTATCGAGCTATGAGAAGAGATTGACAGGCCAGGTATAGAAATCGGCAGAGACAGCAGCATCTGGAAGCTCAGAATAACATGGGCACTAACCATGTCAAGGGTATCCTGCCTGTACACCACAAAACTTCCCTGGCAGCAGAACACAGCAAATGAACCAACCACCCAGACAAATCGAATCATGGTGGCATCTCTTCCCAAAATCTTCCACTGTGGCTGGCTGGCAGTGTGCAATCTCACAGTGGAACAGGGTCTGTCTTTACTGCAGTGCAATGCTCTTCAGGTCAATCCTATTATTGAGTGAGCCCTTACACATGTCTAACACTAAGACTCTCCCTGGATTCTCAGTGCCGAGGCAAATACATTTTGCTGCAAGAATGGGACATTGTTAGGACAACACAGGCTGACTAAGTCTACTCACCTAAGAGTGCCAAGAGTCTA
>NW_024467208.1:287733-303338 GCF_000292625.1 Dacryopinax primogenitus | reverse complement strand
ATCACCTGACTAGGCTGAGTAAGCAAGATGTTCTAGCAGGTTCCACCACAGAGGTATAAATATAAGGCCTACTCTGCCTGGGACTGTCTCTTCAGACTTGGTCTCTTAGGATCATCCACAGGTACCTATACTGTAGATAGGTCTTAGTCATCAGGTCTACTCCACTTCCTTGTTGCCTGCTTAGACTCTTGGCACTCTTAGGTGAGTAGACTTAGTCAGCCTGTGTTGCCCTAACAGTAGTTGAGTTCTTCCCATTGAGATGTGCAGAGCCTGCACAGTCTGATTGTTGCATCATGTGGGACAAGATACCTGAAGGAGTTTTTGTCAAAAGGGCAAACCCTTTTTGACAACTCGCCATGTGAGTTTCATTATTGATGTCATACACTACACACATCCTAAGCTGCACAGTCTAACAGGAGGACACAATGGTGAATGTTAGACTACATAGGGATACAGGCTGTGCTAAACTTTGAGACAGGTCATACACATGACCCATATTAAAGAACTCCATCACAATCCATTGTGTCTTCCCCTTCCAGTAGCCTGTGGATGGTGTGGAGGCATGCACTGTCATCATAGCTTGACCAAGGTTGAAGGAGTGAACTGGCTGGTAACAATGCTGAATGTGATGTTCAGTAGGCTGTGCAGTCTGAAAAGGGAAAAGCTGACCTCATCTGCAAAGACATCATACATGGTCCCCATGTTGATTTGAAGCAGCAAGGTGGCCGCTGTGTTGAAAGCTGTGGCAGGTGCACAATCACTATTCCCATCAATGATTGTGAAGGAAAGACAGTATCTGCAGGATGCATGTTTCATCAGTATGCAGCCTGAGGGAAGATGGGTTAACTTACTTAGCAATGGGGACAGAAAAACTCTGCTTGCCAGTTGGGCAGTGGTAATGCAGGTTGTTTGGATCAAGGAAGGATTGATGCACCTTCCTATTACAATCCAGTGTAGCGCAGCCTGCATAAGTCACTGAGCACTGCTTGTTGATGTCAAGGGTGCCAGCAATGTGGAAAGTCATTGCCTTTGCAGCCTGGTCAAGGCATTCCGCATGAACTTGGTGGATGTTGACAATGGGAGGGGCTGTCATGAGGCTGCAGGCGGCCAAAGCAATGGTGCCATCAGCACTGCAGGATGTGCTGAGGAGGTGCCATTGGGAAGGATTGTCTTTTGCAGCTTCCCACCTATGAAGCATCAGATTGTGTGGCCTATCTCTGAATGCACTTACCAAGCAGTTAGGTCAGCATAGCCTGGAATGATGGCAGGCTCAAAGAAGACTTTTGTGTATGAAGCCACTGTCTTCAGGGACATTCCATAGGTGCAATCAACAGCAATGTTCTTTAGGAGAGCCACACAACCATCTGTCCCCTCCAGCTCTGCCCAGAACTCATTGAAAGCTACAAGACAAACAGAGCGACCTGAATCATCTACCAACCACATGTCGATCCTCATCATTGGAGCTGCAGATGCATGGCCCTGCAAACACATTAGTCAAAACCAAGGCTGTGCAGTTTGGGATAACTCACAAAGCTTGCATGTCTGGGGGCCTTACCATGCATCACATTGCTTGTGTTAGCAATGATGCATGGAACGTCTGAGGTATGAGTAAGAAAAAGGATGTGCAGCCTAGGGAAGATTACTCACTGATGATCTTCTTGTCTGGAATGCTGGGAAGCTGTATGATTGGGTGGTAGTTGAAGAAATAGAGTGGGATCAAGCCATCATCTGGAATCTGCATGTGGTCAGGCTGCACATCCTAAAGGGTGAACCACAAGCTGCTGTCTTACCTCAGTAAACTCACTGTTCCAGTTGTTGAAGTTGAGCTGGGTGACATGGAACGAGGGGCACCAATGTTGAACTAATGCCATAGCACCAACATTATAAATCTCATATATCTGAGCATCCTAGTCAGCAATATACATGGCAACATAATGATACAATACTCACCTTCCCCTCTTCTATGTCGGAGGCTTGAAGGTCACAGGCCCTGCAGACATCCAAGTCAATTTCCCCTGTTGCATCATGGCAGAGGATGTCGATTGTGCCATGCTCCTTAGGCTTGACCTGGGTGATGCAAATGCACACATTCAGGCTGCGCCATCAGCAGAATGAGCAGCCTGGATCGACCAAAAAACTAACCCTTTCATAAATGCCACAATGGTGTTTATGTTGGCAAATAAAGGCATCATGCCTAAGCCTGGAGGAGCCAAAGGCTGCACAGGTGGCTGAGGCAGAGGGCCAGGGAGAAGAGTTGGATTGGCAGTATAGTGCTGCATGATGGGTGGATCCAAGGGAGAAGATATCAAATGGAGCTGGTCAATTTGTGTTGGGATGGGAGGTGCAGGCTGTGCAACAATGGGTGCATGCAGGGCAACCAACTTGGGAGGAACCTGGCCCACGCCAATGATCATAAAGACAGTCCTGCCCATTTGGTTTTGAGTCGCAGCCTGCATCAGAAGGTGGTTGGCAGGTGCCATCTTGTCTGGGGTGGCAACCAAGTCTAAAGAGTGCAGATAACCCAAGTAAGGGGCATTAGCTGCCTCCCACCCTGGGATGATGGTGGGCATGTTGATGAGGTGGCCAGGGGTGCACCACCTCATCATATCAGTGATTATAAGTGAGACACTTATACTTGATCAGCATTGCAAAGGCTGTGCAGGCTGATTGTAGTACTTACTGACCATTGGCCACCCAATGCTGAGCCCCCCAAATATTGACCATGTTGAGGTTGCTGAACTCACCATGGTGCAGTCAAGGCACAAGATACTGGCCCACAACACAATTGTTCAGGACATCTTGGCCATCGCTGAGAGTCAGGCTGCGCAGAGGATTAGCAGGGTGCAGCCTGAAGAGTGCTTGTGCATACCAGATGAAGGGAGGATCCAGTGGGACAGCATCATCATTGATCAACTCTGTATAGGAGATGATTTGGACCATGATGTCATCATTGAGGTACTCTGCTGTGAGCAATCCATGAGTGAGCCCTCTCAGTGCATCTGGAGTCAGTATGCCAGCCATCAGATAGAGTTAAGCAGAGAGGGAGAGAGGTGGAGTTGATATTGGAGGGGATATGGTGAGAGGATGATGAGGAGCGCATGTATGCATGATGCATACACATGCCTACCCCATGGTGGGGGAGCGCAGCCTCTGCAGGACTGAATAAGTCATGTGATTACCTAGATTTAGGAATTTGCATACTTTGCACACACTGCCTGTGGGAACAGGGAGACCCTGATCCATTGTATCAGAAGAAATCTGGCTCAACTATGAATGATGGGGTGATGGTAGGGGTTGGTAAAGTTGGAGGTGGGAATCCCTAAATAGGCAATGACCCTGGGATCACAAGATCTCCACATTCACTGCAAATTGCAGGGTCCTTGGATACTGTAGGATGGGTAGTGGGGGTCACATGTGCTGACCTCTGCAAGTGCTTAGTATAGGTAAACAATGCTCAAATGCAGCATACAGTGCTTATCTCACCTAGGATACCTGTGCCTGTACCTAGTGTAGATTCTCTATGCTAGTTTAATTGGTTTCATAGGGCTTTGAAAGGTGAGCACAACCATGTAATACAGTTGTGTTTTCCCAAGCATTCAGCACCATTTTCTTCTATTAAACTACACTGATTTACATACTGCAAATGCCCCAGTATTTTACACAGTGGGGATGAGGTGGAGGAGGTTGATGAGGTGCAATATTAGCCCACCTGGGTACCTTAGTTAGCATAGGTTGAAAATCACAATGAGAAAAACTCACCCAGTGCCAGCAAGCCACTGACCATGGATGGCCCATGCTCCTTGATCACCTTGCCCACCTTGGGCACCCTCTTCTTCGCCCCCTTCCAGGCCCCCCCAACCTTCTCCATAGCCACTTCCTCTATCTCCCTCACCTGCTTGACCCTCCCCCCCAGCATGAGCTGTGCCAGACCCTCCCCCATTGCCCCATCCTTGAGCCCCACCTCCCATCCAGCCTTTGCCCAGACCAACTGGGTGCACTTCATCTTCTTCTCCCTCTTTGTGGTAGTGTTCAGTGCACAGATGTGCTGAATGTGCTCAAGGCCATGGTAATAGTTCCATGCCATCACAAAGGCATTGATCTCATCTTTGTAGGCAAGAGCTTTGTCCTTCGTAAGGCTGCCCAGCCTCTTGCAGTCAATCTGGGAGGCCTCCTCCAGCTCCTCCATCATCATGAACTTGGTGGACCCAAGAGGGTCCCAGATGACCTTGTCTTGGGTGGGCTTGGAGGGGTGGTCAGGCTTGCAGGAGATCTGTGAAAGGGGTCAGCATTGTGGGACTGGGAGGAAGGTGCTGCCTCTGAGGAGGCAGCACAACTGTATTACTCATGCAAGTAATACAGAGACAGTCCTATAATGAGGACTCACCTCATTGGCCTTGTCCACAGTCATTTCCTCCCCCTCCCCCTCTTCCCCCTCCTCACCTGCACCCTTGCCCTCCTCTTCCCCCTCCTCCTCATTGTCCTTGAGATGCTCACCAATGAACATCTGCCAGAGCTCATTGCCACCCATCTCATCAACAGGCCAGCTGAGCTGACAAAGGCACTTGAAGAGAAGTTTGCCCATCCCCACTTCAACAGGGGTCAGGCTGCCATACTTTGTATATGCCCCCTCCATGCAAGAGGGGGGCATATGGGCCCTCTCAGGCTTCTTTCCCTTCTTATCAAGGGTGGGGAAGGGATGTGCATGGCCCTCATGGGCTGAGGAGGCATCAGAGGAGCCAAGGGAATTGCTGGGGGCCTTGCAGCTGGAGAAGAGGTGCTCACCCTTCTCCCAGCAGTCCAGCATCTTCTCTAGGATGCAGAGGGGGGAGGAGGGGGTGTCATCACCAGAGGAGGAGGATGAGCCAAGCACAGAGGAAATGATATTGCTGATGTTGGCCATGCTTGTTGTGATCATTGAGATGGAAAGAGCAGAGGAGCCAAGCCAGTGCACAAAGGTAAGAAGGCATCTGGATAGGGACACAGCTGTGGATAGGGGTTAACCCCTATCCTGCAAGCTGTGTCCCTTCATACATGAGTTAGACTCATGTATGCAGGCTGTCAAAACCCAGCAGCCTGCAGGCGCTTGGCTGGCACAACCATGTAATACAGTTGTGCTGTCCCCTGAGGCTGACACCACCAGGGCAAAGAGGGCAGGTTGACTGTCACCAGCAAGAGTAGTCACCAGTAGGTAGAGCCATGAGAATATATTGACAGTAGTAGCCAGAGGTCACCCAGACAGACAAAAAAAAGCTTGAGAAAAAAACAATGACAAGCTTGAGGGGGAGAACAATGAACACATGTATGTGGCATTGATCTTGGCAATCCCTGAGATCATCAATCCTGGAGCCAATGTTGGATCTATTTCTGGCTGCAGCCCTAAGGGGCTTGCTCACCATCTCTGAACCCCTCACCATCATCTACCTCCTACCACAACATGGTCTAGATCAAATCTGTCTTCCAATTCTTTCCATAGCTGATTAACATTTGCATTGTAAGTACATTTGGATTTTATACTATGATATTCACTACTAATTGCATTGAAACAGGTACAAACCCACCTTGGACAAGATGGCAGGTTGTAGAGTGTACCCCATCCCTGCTGGTGTGCGCAGAGATGATACAGGGGCCAGGAGTGGGGAGAATGGTGCATGTTTCATTTCTCAGCCTATATTATGTATGCTGATGTGGGGCTGTAGATATTGTGCTGCCCTTCCCAGCCCCTCAACGTAACTGCCCCAAGCAAGTGACCAATGTAGTTGCTCAGGGCAAGAGGGCAGACATTGGGGGAGAGGGGGCACACAACCATATTACTCAAGTCCTTGCTAGCCTGTGTGGCAAGGCAGCCTCTGCCTTGTGGGGAGATGACAAAGTCATCCTTGGGTCTGGCAAACCCAAGGGCACAACTCTCTGCACCACAGAGAGTGACACCATCAACTCTGCAGTCCCCACCTCCTCAGCAAAGGCCAGCTCTGCCAGTGCTAATGTCTCGCCCATCCAACCCTCCAGCCCCTCCCTCACCCCACTCACCACCTCCAACACCTCCCTCACCATTCTCTCCAGGTCTTGGGACTCCTCCCCTGGGTCTTCTTTTGCTCCTCCCACATACAGCAACCTCCCTGACCTCATGACTTCTGACACTGAGACTGACTGCGAATCGACTCATATACATTCCAATTTGATGAAATCTATGACCACTGGCAACTATCAACTGGCTTCCAACTGCTCCCTCCCCCTGGCTGACTTCATCTCTGGCAACAAGATCCCTACCTCGGCAATCATCATTGACATCCCCAAAACCCACACATCCAATGTCACTGACATCCTCCCCCCCTACTCTGAGTGCCTGAATGACGGGCCCAAGTACAAGGCCCCCAAATGCTTACCTCATGCTGTTTTCAAACCCCCCGGGAGGAAGAAGCCCGTTTTTGCCAACAGCAAGACCTCCAAGCTCCCAAAAGTGACCAGGTCCAGCATCACCACTGAGGACCACACACACTGGGTGAGGGAGGTGGAGGAGCATGCAGTGAAGCTCAGCAGGGTCAGAGCAGCAATGAGCCTGATGGAGCCGAGGATTGGGAGGGTGAGTGCTTGAGAAGATGGGGAGGTTTTTCTCACTTCTGCTCTCACAATTATTACTTGCTTGTCCTGAGCTCTTTTCCTCTGTCTTTGTTTCTCCCCTTTCCAACCCATACCTTCTTCCCCCTCTCCCTATCTTGATGCCTGCACACTCTGTCTTACATCTGATGTATTATGCCATGTAGGGTGCATCTAACTTGTAATACATTCATTAAAAAAATTTGGAGATGCTGACCTGCACTGAGCTCATCACAGCTCAGTGCAGGTCAGCACAAGACCCTCCCATTGACCTCCTGTTGTCACCCAAAGCTGGTAAGGTGCATACATCTTGCTCTTGACATCCTTCTACTCATGCTGACAGCAAACTCAGGCTTTCCCATGACTCAAACTGATCAACCAACAATCTGACAGAGTCCGTACAATGGTAATGTCCTTCAACAATGGGCTTACAGCCCCAAAAATACACAACTCCCAAGCTGCAATGCCCAGCAAGTCCTGACATCGAAATATGGTGCAAATGTTGACTATGTGTCACACCAAGTTGACCCAAAGGCATCACGTTCAGCCTGAAGAGCTATCAAGAGCATCGACATGGAGTGGCTGGTTGTCTTGCTTGCCTGGCAAGACAGGCATGCCAGCAGCAAATGCCATCTAAGAAAGCTTGTTCCTCAGAGAGTCAATCTCAATCTCAAGCCCCCAGCCAACTCTCAGGCCTCCAGGATGAGGAGATGCTTTCTTATGACTTTGACAAGCCAGTATTGTACTCTACACCTCCCAATGAGGCGTCAGGAGAAGGTCTGCTGGAGGGGGAGTTGACAGTGGTAGCCCAGACTTTGTAGTAGGTAGCACTAGATGAATCAGGCCTAATCAAATCATTGGCTCCTAAGGTAGAGCCACTCAAATTGCCAGTCTGAAAGTCCTGGGTGAGCTCTGAAGCTGGAAGCAGCAATCCAAAGGGCCTCCGAACAAGAGAGGAAAAGGAGAACAAGCCATATGAGGTGAACAAGGGAGGCTTCCGAAGGTCAATCAGTTGAATTGAGGCTCAGATCAGTCTAAGAAGGAGCTAGAGCAAGGAGAGACTTTAAAGTTAAGCAGTAGTATTAGTTGTAAGTTAGAGAGACACCCGTCTTGAATGAGTGCAGTTGATAGTAAGTAAGAGAGGAATCTGAGCATCCCTATCCAAAGTATCCGAATCCGCCTATATATGTTTGGAGTGGTTCAGACCTTCAGACTACTACTAATGCTATGTCTAAGGGTCCACTTCTTGTTTCCAATAGTCCAGTTTGGCCAAGTTCTAGATGTCATTCAAAGAGGCATTCAAAGGTCAGATTTGAGCTCAAAACTTGAATGTGCAGCACAGTATACAACTTCGACCAGCTGACCAAGACTCCCTCGACTCCTCCTTTCCCTCTTCCTCCTCCTCCTCCTCCTACCCCTCCACCACCTCCACCTATACTCTCACCCGCTTCTTTCTGCCCTGCTGTGACCTCTGGTAATACAGTTCTGTCTTTTGACAGCACAACCATATTACACCCCTCACCACCTCCTCTCTCCTTACCTCCTCAGGTCCCATGAGATCCTCCAGCACCCTCTCACTCTCCCTCTCCTCTTCCTTCCCCTCCCTCTTGCTCACCTCCACCTGCTCAAGATCTCGAGATGCAGGTTCTCCCCTCTCGTGAAGTCCTTCTCAGCTTGGCAGTTCCAGTTCCAGTCAAGCATCTTGGTATCCCAATCTCTGCAACACCCATTCCTTATGAGCTTGCTTGGATTGCTCTGGAGCCTCTCGCAGTATATCTTGCCTTGCACACCAATCTGGTAGTATGGGGCTTCTGCCTCATACTTCTGCTTGTGCACACTTGGTTTCAACTTGCTGTGCTCTCTGTCTCTTGATTTTCTACTCTATCTTGGAATGGCTGAGTGTGTTACCCAAGGCAACCTCATACTTGCCTCTGAATGGACCTCCCCACACTCTGACAACCATCTACAAGTGCCTGCATCTGATCGATTGATTCAAGACGAAGACTCTGTGTCCTGCATGCTGGGAGTTCAAGAAGTTCAATGAGGAACAGCCAGATCTGGGCCTGCTGGAAGAACTGGGAGCTGAGGAGGAGTCTCCTACTGGTTTGTGACAAGAGACATGCTCTTGATGCAGCAAACCATTGTACAAGACTTCAGCCAACTCTGGCTTTTAGCAAGCAAGGAAATCTGCACCTTACAACATTCTCTCACTCCAACTCCCTGATATTCTCTCACAACCTGGATTCAAAGAGGCATGCAAATCTTACTTGGACTGGACAGTTGAACAGGGTGTCTATGCAACTATCCAAGATGGCTCCATTTGGCAGGAAATGAAGGCACCAGATGGGTCTTGGTTCTTTCCACCAAATCACCAAGAAGCTCTGGAACTGAACAAACTGTGTCTGGGCATTCTGGTGTCTTTGGATTGGTTCAACCCGAGCCAATCTGCAGTTGCAGAATCTCATTCAACTGGCCCTCTTGCTGTTTGCATTGCTAACCTGCCCCCTGAGCTAAGGTATGCAAGTTAACCTGTTTTCTTAATGTTCACCCTGACAATTTTCCAGATTTCATATTTGAAATCTCTATCTGATCACCATCACACCTGGCCCCAAAGAACCAAATGCCAAGCAGCTACAACCCTTCCTCCAGCCTCTTGTCAACAATCTTCTGCAGCTCTGGCAAGAAGGTCTTGTTGTCAAGATGCCCAAACACCCTGAAGGTGTACATATGGGCAACACAACCATATTACAGATCTTCACTGATCTGTAATACCCTGTAGGCTGGCTCATGCGTGTGGCCCTCCTAGGAGTCATATGTGATCACCCAGTGCTTTGCAAGATGTGCAGCTTTGCCAATCACTGGCATAGTGAGCACACTTGCACCCAGTGCAAGATTTCACACAACAACACCCTCAAGAAAGGCTGGGACACACAAGGCATCCCCCTACATGACAGCAAGAACCACAAGGAATGTGGCGCTTGAATGTACTTGTTAGAGGAAGAACTCCAGCGTTTGCTGAAGAACAAAGCTCCTAAGAAGCAGATTTCGGCTGCCAGGAAGAAGATCACAGAATATTTCAGCAAATATGGCATGCAATGGCCCAAGTTTCACCAGCTGCCATATTTTGATCCAGTGACAATGGCCATCACAGACCCCATGCACACCTTCCTGTTGGATATGTGTCTCATTTCCCTGCTTAGCTCTTAATATGGTTGTGCTACCCTGAGGAACACAACCATAGTACTCATTGCTTCTTCCTCCCCTTCCCTATCAAGACTATACTGACGTTACTTCTATCTAGGTGTGGTCAAGATGCTATGGTTTTCCAACTGGGTCAAGGGTGGGCATAAGGATGGTGTGCTGATGGGTGTACTCCATGAACACATGGATGCCAGCATACACTGAGAGCTGGATGAGATCCATGCCATTCTTTCAATGGTAAGCATGATTTCCATTGTCTGTATTGTTGAAACTGACAATGAAATGCCAGTTCAAGATGCCCACCTGGATTGCCCACCTGCCCACCCAGGTCAGGTCTCCAGCAGGAGGCAGCTTGACATCTGATGAATGGAGGGCCCTCGCAGTCCTATATGGACCAGTCACGGCCAGTCCCTCTACCTCTTTCATTCCTGCTCACACTCATCTTCACCAGATTCCTCCCATACTCCTCAAGGCCACAGACCACCCAAACATCAACTCCAACATCACTGCCAACTACCTGAAGCTCGCAACAGTCATCAAGATCTTCACTTGCTGACAGCTGACGGAGATAGAGCTCGCTAGAGCTGAGCAGCTCTGCAGAGAGTTCTTCAAGGGATACCTGGAGGTAAGCCATCATCTTTGGATAATCCTGCTTGTGCTGCCTTCATCATGGCACCACAACCATATTACAAAGTAGCTTTCCCTCCCTGAAGTTTCCCAAGCTGATTCTGCTGCAGATCTACAAGGAGAAGAACATTACCCTGACTTTTCACTGGGTAACACACATGGGAGATCAAGTTTGATGATATGGGCTGGTGCATGGCTTCTGGGCCTTCCTCTTCAAGAGGCTCAACAAGGTCCTGAAAACCAGATGCACAAATGGCCACAAGCATGGCGCTATCAAACTCATGTTTGCATGGGAGTTCAAGTGAGAGCTCAGTCTCTCAAGACTGGTAAGCTCTCCCTTATTGACTCCCACAGGTTGTGCAGCCCAGTGAAGGGCAGCACAACTGTATTACCCTCCTGAAGCCCCTCACTCCATTCCTAGACCTCAGTCCTCCTCAATCAAAGCCAGGACCTCCTTGCCCACCTCATCACCCAAGAGCTCAACAAGAGGACCAAGGACCTTGCCTGCAAGGGCACTCTCACCTCCATGGTCGCCCACACTGCTGATGACACTCTCATCACTCAAGGCTCTGCAAGATGGCAACCTGTGGGCCAATCTGAATGGGCCCATCTCAACCATGCCATGCAAGAGCATCTTCTCCACTGGTATTGAGGTGCTTTCCCTGACCAGCCTCTCTATCTGGCCACCAACCAACAAGCTCCCCACAAGGGACCATTCCTCAACACTGAAGGCCTCTTCTTCCCCACCCTGCTGCTTGATGGCAACAAGATTATGGCCACCCACAAACATGCACACAAGAAGGCAAACTCCCTCATCATGGTCCACTATGGCCCTGGTCTCAAATGGGCGGGCAAACTTCACCAAATCTGGCAGCACACGCAGGCCGGCATCAAGAAACCTCAAACTTTCATGGACATCACCTTCTTCATACATCCAGAGCAATATCACCCTGAGCTGGCCAAGCTCTACATAGACCTCCCAGAGCTGGAGGTCCATTTCTGGGAACATGAGTGCTACCAGAGGGCAGAGGACCTTTTGGGCCTCCCCCTAGTGCAAGTGAATGAGATTGCTGGCACTGCAGCTTGCTGGACTCTGGAGTTAGATGGCCGGAAAATGTGGATTACAACAGGTATGTCCAAGGTATGTCTTGTCCACAATCAGCATAGTATTACAGCTAATAGAGTTCTACCACAGAGTGGTCAATCTTTGTAATGAAAACTAGCTATGGTCAGGTTGTTTTGTCACTTTTCTTTTGGTCAAGGCTGACAGGCACCTTGAACAGATCCTGTTGTACAAGTGATTTCTATCATAATCCATAAGTAAGCATGTGCATCATCAGATGGAGAAAGGGACTCACTTTTGGAAGTAATAGCATAGTTGGTTGTGCTGTGAGGGCAGCACAACCATATTTCAATTACACAAAGCCATCATCCGAGAGGCCATCTGCTGTGTCTGACTCATACTCAAGCCTGGCCAGCTCACCACACAGCTTCTTACCAAGGGAGGCCAGGGAGGTATTATGCCTCTATCCCAATTGGCAACCCTCAGCAAGACATCCCTCACCCACTGCAGATCAAGCATCCAGTTGGCAGGGATGTTCTCCAGCAAGAAAGGCAATGTATGGCTGATATTGACACAAGTATACTCTGGCCTCTTCTTCTTCTTGTCCTTTGGAGAGTTGTTGATGAGGGTAGGTCATTTCTTCTTCTTGGCCATGATGAGGGACTTCTCCCATTCCCACAGCTGTGAGCAAGGTAAGCTGCAGTTCAACATGGCACTGGACACTGACCTTCTGATTTTTCCAGGCAGGATGAGGGACCTCCAAGACCTTGAGGTCATCATTGTCAATATCCACAGCCAAGATCTTGCCATGGTCAAAAAGCAGCTTACACCAAGCACAGGGCATCTTATGCTCTTTGCCTCCTGACCACTCCTCTGCCATGTGTTTGGGATCACACATATTGAGCTGGACCTTGAGCAAGTCCAGGCCATTCTCCTCACAGAAGGTCTTCAGCATGGGAGAGTTGCAAACCTGTCCAGCACACTGGGTTGGAACTCAGTGAGAGCCTGTGTCAGGAGTCACCTCATTTTGGTCTGGATCAAAGCAATATCAATGCTATTTACAAGCATCTCAATGCTAAGGACAAGCATCTTGAGGATAGCAGCAAGCTTTGCAATGCCATATCTGTGCAAGCAGACAAGATCAGGCATATTGTATGGTTGCTCAAGGCTCATTATGATATCAAAGAGTATCACAAATATTGATTGGCAACCATACCAGGGTGCACTCCTATCCACCTTCCCATGGTATTGCATGTGATCTTGTGTCAGGGACCACTTATCGGGATTGCTTGGCAACTTGGAGAAGTCACAATATCAGGGTTTGGCAATATCAAAGACCAAGAAGGCATTGAGAAGCAAGTTCTCACAATATTGGCTCATTGGTAATATCGAGATGGTATTGCCATCTTGGCATCAAGTCCACACAGGCTTGCCCTGAGGTAACCTCTCCTGTACAGATTATCAGCCACAATCTCAAACTGCTTCTAACCCTTTTGTACATAGAGTTGCCCATTATTGTGATGTATGCCTTAGATTTGATCTCTCAGGAATTCCACTGTCTAGTCAATATTCTGGTCTTATGACCAATCTCCCTCGAGAAGCCAAGTGTGCTTCAATAGTGTGATCCTCTCTTCAATATTGACATCAAGAGAGCATCCTCCACTCATGATTACCTTGATTTACTTGTTGTACCTCTCTGAGCAGCCAATTGCTTGACCAAGATGCTGAGTCCTCCTCTCAGACAACTTGAGCTCTGGTCAATAGCCCTATCTTGGGATGATATTGGACCTTCAGCCCAGCCAAACAGCCAATTCCCCTCAATATGGACAAGCCCCTCAGTATCACATTCTCACTCGCTATGTGCCACCTTTCTTGATGTTTGGAACTCCACTATGTGGACAGCTGATATGCACAATAGGACAAAGCCTAGTCAGCATTCCCCTTCAGTTGGTGTTGACCCCCACTGATATCCACAACTCCCCAAACCAATGCTCTGAGAGTCATGATGATATTGGCAGCTGTCTCTTGACACCTCACAATATCTTGGTTCAAGAGTCTCACACCCCTCTTCATGTCACAAAACCTCTTCTTGACAGCAAGTCAACAGCTTGCAGATCCAGTCTATGGCCAGTGGTCATATCGATGGATTACTGATGCCCTCAACTCTGTCTCAATCCAACTCCCCTTTCCCATCATGGCCGAGGACTCTATGATATTGTTTGAGAACACACGAGACACTTGATAGCATGCAAGATGCTTAGTGCTCCTGGATATTGACATGATCCAATGATATCAACCATCCCCTCACTATTCCCCTTCACTACACCTGGTGTCACAATAACCCAAACTGAGCTCCAGTATACTTGATATTGGGTTGTTTGGGCATCAGGGCTACACTGAGATTGGAGCTTTGCCCTCGATACAAGATCTCAAGCTTGCTAGATGGTGTGCCCTGACAGCCTGTCTCAAGGGCAGCACAACCATATTACTCATGGTTGGCATCCTTGCCCTCCTCCTCCCAATCAAATTCAAGCCCTGTGCACCATCTCCAGTTCCTTCCTCTACCTCATGCTGATTCTTGTGGATCTTCATGAAGTTTGACCACATGCGACTGATGATCCAACCCAAAAGGTGTCCGAAATATCAGAGGTCCAAATAAGTTGGTCCGATGGGTGGTGTGCAAGAACTTGCTAGGAAAAATATGGGGGAGATGGGGAAAGTCAGTAGAAAATGCTGGAGTCAGCCTGAAGCTGAGCTGTCAGAAATTGGTCAGTAAATCAGAGCTTGGTGTCCATCTAGTCAAGTCTCAATAGGTCCAGTCAAATCTGCTAAGTCAAGTCCAGTCTGCCAGTATACCAGTAATTGGATCTGTATATGTCTAATGGAAAGGGGCAGAATAATCTAGATACAGGAGTCTCTGGAAACTACTTATACTAGCTACTCTAAACTATACTCAATACTAATCTGGTCTTCAGATACCTCTCCAAGGCAGACCTTGGTATCCAGGTGGGTTGATCCCATTGCAGAGGAAACCTGTGGTCATCATGCCAAATATCCGAGTGGTCCCATCACCTGGGGAATCATAGTAGTTGCCATGCCGAATATCCGTGGGGGGGTCAAGACTCATTGCCGGGGTGCATTGTCCATGTAGTGAGGGCCCATAGTGCTGCGCAATGGTCTCTAAGGCCCAAAAATAACCATGGGAATACCAGCCTGACACACCCCACCAGAGGTGAGGTTGTTCACTGATCAAGATCAACAGCACTTCTGCATTCACCCAAGCTGCTTGATGCTCAAGAGGAATGCACTTGTCCTGGCCCTGCAACCATATTGCAGTAAATAATACAGTTGTGCTGCTCTGAAAGGCTCCCTGCTTACCATTTCCTGTTGAAGCATGAGCTCCACAACCCTCTCCATAATCATCAAATTTGGCAATGTGTTCTTGTTCTTTGAGAAGTCCGACAGCAAGAAATTGCCTTCTTCATCAGGTGAACATGTTGAGCTGCCAACTGAATACATCTTCTTGCCAGGCTCATAGGCGAACAGGTTGTATCCAACAATGCACACTTGAGTGTGAAGAGGGTAAGCATCTGATCTCTGGTGAACAGCTGACTGACACTTACCTGTAGATGCTTCTTCCATTTGATCTGGTGACCCAAGAGGAAGACTGGGTTTATGTCAAGGACAGTGAGCTTCTTTTTGACCACCTTGGGTGTGACTGGCATCTCTTCTCCAGGATGGAGCAAGTGCAGCCTGGACTTGTGCTTCTTCTTGGCTGGCTTGGCATTAGCCTGCTGATGGGCAGCAGCATGCCAAACAACAGGCGAGTCCTCAATATCAGCATGGGCATTGTCATCATCAGCAGAAGGCAGGGAGACAAGGCCAGCCTGGGGAGAGGGTTTGGGTGTGGGCATCCAGGAGGAAGAGAAGGTTGAGGAGGTGTTAGGGCAACACAGGCTGACTAAGTCTGCTCACCTAAGAGTGCCAAGAGTCTAAGCAGGCAACAAGGAAGTGGAGTAGACCTGATGACTAAGACCTATCTACAGTATAGGTATCTGTGGATGATCCTAAGAGACCAAGTCTGAAGAGACAGTCCCAGGCAGAGTAGGCCTTATATTTA
>NW_024467208.1:266242-281975 GCF_000292625.1 Dacryopinax primogenitus | reverse complement strand
TCATAAAGGCTTAGTCATGTCTCTTGACCAAGCAATGAGCTGGTGCCCTGACAGGAGGGCCTAGAGGAGGGGCAACCATATTACAGGTAAGTAATATGGTTGTGCTGCTAGAAGAAGGGCACTCACACTTGGCACTCCTTTGCAGCAAACCCCTCCAACGTCTCATGTATCAACACATTCTCAGGATTGGTCACATGGGGGTTCAGGCCAATGAGGAGCTCATTAAGGAGGGACATGTGGCTGTGACCGCAGAGGAGAGAGGTGAGCATGGGGGGAGGAGAGTCATCTGGTGCAGGAGGGGGCAAGCAAGGGTGACAAGGAGGCATCTTGGTTAGGTGAGGAGGGAGAAGGCAGGGAAGAGGAGGGAGGTGTATGCATAGTAGGAGGAAACGGGTTGATATAGGTGAGCTGATGTGTGCTAGTGTAGGTGCAAGTCACCTGACTGACCTATGCTGACCTTATCCGGGGGCCCTGCAATTTGCAGTGATTTGCTCCTGCAGATCCACGGCACGACTGTGAAACCACATCTTATACCTTGAGACCCCTGTCATCCCCAGGGTTGTTTCGATGAACACAAACAACGACCAGGGAACAGTGACATTGACAAGCCGCATACGGTAGCAGTGGCCCCGGTTACTACGTAGCTACATGTACAAGCACGGTCAGAAGACAGTTTCAACTACATTATGCACGCCACGATACGAGAAGACAAAAGCATGTAGCTAGCGATGAGAGATTGGACGAGAAATAGGCCTCCCAGGAGTGACCAGTAGTTTTACGCCTTTTTGGCCACTGATACATGTCAGACAAAATCCATCATTGCGCACTGCTAAAGCTTACTGTAAGTCTCCGCTGGGATTTCTGCTGGCAGATCCGGAATGGCAACCTCGAACCGGGACTGGATCTGCTTGAGAATCTCCGCGTCCGCATCATTGGCAACGAAGGTGATCGCAAGACCCTTCGTCCCAAAACGGCCGGCACGACTGCAACATGTGTGAATTTGGGAACCACGTAGAGATCTAGGGTTGCTCACCCGACACGATGCAAATATGAGTCAGCATCGGTAGGCATGTCGTAGTTGATGACGATATTAACACGCTCGACATCAATGCCACGGCCGAAGATATCAGTAGCAACAAGAATACGCTTCTCGAACTGCTTGAATTGCTGATACCGCTTGATACGCTCCTCCTGTGGCAGACCAGAATGAATGCAGATGGAAGGGAAACCACATTCCACAAGCAACTTATCCAACTCGTTTGCACGAGCCACGGATTTCACGAATATGCAAACCTTGCAATGAAAGTAAGCAAAGGTGCCCAGTAGTCCGGCTGGCCTGATTTACCTGGTTGAATTCGAGGGTATCGAGCAGGTCATTGAGTTTCCTATTCTTCTGCGACTCCTCGAGACGGACGTAGTGCTGTTGCAGACCATGCAGGGTCAACTTGGCCTCGTCGTCCACAAAGATTTCCAGTGGCTGCACGGACTGTCAGAATCATATTTTATCACAGGAAGAACACGCACGTTTTGCATAAACTTCTTGCACGTTATACGAACTTCCTTCGATAGGGTGGCGGAGAACATCATGACTTGCTTATGATGCGGTGTAGCGCGGAAGATCTCCTGTACATCGCGACGCATATCTTTTGAGGCAAGGGGAAGCCGAGAAATATGAGCATGTTGTCCAACGAAGGTGAGAATTTAAAGTAGAAGATGGACCACAAAAAAAGCCGTTCAAACTCTTGCCCCTTCACGCGTCCGTGCAAGAGACACTCTTCAGCGGCATCTACCTCGCATTTGAGTGTCGCAGGGGCATATGCCGCCATGGACAAGTCGACAGCGGTGCTGTTCGCATCGTCATCTCTTGAACCAAAGGCCCGTAAGATGGATCTGTGAAGATCGACGCGTTGACCTCAGAAGCGAAGGTGGAGGACTCGCATATATGCGCATTGGGCGACTCGTCACCAGTCCGGGGGTTGAGTTTCACAAGCGAAATGACAAAGGCCGGACTCGGAGATCATGACTAACCCAGTTGCTCCAACATCTTGTCGCACTCGTCGAGAACAAAGTGCTTCACGGTGCTCGGGTTGAGGACACGGTCTCGAACAAGCGCGTTGAGACGGCCAGGAGTGCCGACGACAATGTGAGGACACCGATTCTTGTCCTTGAGCAGTTCGATATCGTTTTTGATGGGTGTGCCACCGTAGAAGACGGCGGTGCGAATGTCAGGCATGTACTTCGAGAAGCGCCCGTACTCGTTCTTGATTTGGTACGCAAGCTCTCGAGTGTGACACATGACAAGCACAGTGACCTCGCCGTCCACTGGTTCCAGCTGTTGCAGCGTGGCAAGCACGAACACAGCTGTCTTGCCATGTCCAGACTTTGCTTGGCAGAGAACATCCATGCCAAGGACAGCTTGCGGGATGCATTCTTGCTGAACTAGAAGTGTAGACGCGCGTCGGTTTCATGTCGCATGCGCATATGAGGCTCTGCCGCCGCAGAAAGCGCACCTTCAGAAGGATGTTCGAAACCAAGCTCACTGATAGCTCGGAGGAGTTCGAGTTTCAGGAGGAAATCCCTGCATGAAACATGAGAGGGATATATGAGGCGCGAAGGATAGCCACGGACCGGAACCCAGTAGAGTGGATAGTTCCAAATCCTTTCTTCTCGTCCTCCACATCCTCCTCCCCCGCGCCATCGGTGGCGCCATGTCCGTTAGTAGTTGAAACAGCAGTCGCCGCAGGGGCGGTGGCGGGTTCGTTTATGGTAAGATCCTCGTCGTAGTCAACAAGTTCTTCGGCATTATCAGCCATAGCGATAGAGATGATAAGGGAGAGCCTGGGAGAATGGAACAGCGACAAACGCCTTGCTAAAGGGGAGATGATGGTGGTTGGGGGACAAGACGCGTTGAAGTCACACTCACGATGCGGCGGCAGCGTTTTTTGCTTTTGCCTCCGCTCACAGCCACGCAAAGTCTTCACACGGGATCAGTTGCATCAAGACCAAAGCGTAAATATATATATTGCTTGTGATTACATAAGTCTAGGGCGGTAAAGAATGCAAACAACAATCACACCCTAATTCTTCCCCTTTCCTTTCTTCTTGACTACTGTCCTGAAGTTCCAATCAGGGCTGGCTGGCTTGGGTTGAGCTTTGACAACTGAGCAATACGGTCAGACAATGGTTACAGGCTTGTAAGATCCGCGCTTACCATCAGCGAGCGATGTCCTTGCGGTGCTACCGCCAGCTTTCTTCAGTGCCGCATCAGCTTTGCGCTTAGAGATGAACTCTGCTGCGAAACGACGTCCATCCAGAGTAGAACTGTTTCCATAAATAGACTCTTGGATGATTTCGACCACCGCAGGTGAGGGATCCAGAGCAAACGACAAGAGCATGTGCATGTACTCATCGACTGTCAACTGGCTTAGAATAAGTCAGACAGTGAGGAAAATCGGCGTACCATTCACTCCAGCGTTCAGACCCTTGAGGGCATCCCTCAGCCACCTCATGAACTCGGCAGATGGTACTAGTGGGTCGCTCTCGTTAGGTGCAGGGGACGCAACCTTTGCCGGCGTTTTGGCCAGCTGAGGTGTGGGTACGCTGCGAGCGGCCGTGGTCGCCTGCGCGAGTGCAGCTGGTGAACGAGCGGCACTGACAGAGGCTTGAGCCACAGGGGTGGGACGAACAGCCGCAGGTGCAGCAGCAATTTTCCCACCGGGACCCACAGTCGACCACACCCCAGAGGAGGTCGTTGTCTTAGCACTATCAGCATACCCTCTCTTGGCGGCCGCAGCGACGGCAGGAAGCCCCTGATGGGCAGCGGCGACAACAGCTGCAGCTGCAGCTTGAGATTTCCTCTTTTCCTCTTCTTCTTGAATCTCCTTCAGCGTCTTCTTCGGTGCAGGACCAGTCTTGGACCAAGGCGCAGCAGGGGCAGTTGGCTCCGGGGCAGGAGCAGCGGCCCGAGAAGCCACGGGCGCCGCCAAACCCCAACTTTGGGTTGCGGGGACTGCCTCTTCTACAGCAGGAGTCGCAGGAGTGGCAGCGGCACGTTTCGCACGTTCAGCTTTCTCAGCAGCTTTCCTTGCCTCCGCCCGGCGAGCCTCAGCCTCCTGAATCTGTCGAAGAGATGTGGCGGGGTTGCCCTTAGCTTTATCATCCACCGGAGATACAGCACTGGCCCATGGAGCGGGCTTAGGGATGCCAACAGCGGATGAGGGAGTGGGTACGGCTACTGGGGGAGCAGGAGATACAGCTGTTACAGGAGATGAAATGGGTGCTGTGACGGTGGTTGACGCTGAGGTAGTGTTGAGAGGCGCAGGCAAAGGCGCAGCTATTTTGGGCTCTGTGGTGGCAGGCGTAGGCTTCGGAACTTGCACAAGAGATTCACCACGGGGACGAGCAATAGGGGCAGGGACCTGAGGAGAGTTGACTGGCACAACATTTGCTAGCCCGGAGTCCGTAATTGAGGGCGCTTCAGTCCATTCTGGTATCTCCACGGCTTCGTGTGCAGGAGGAATCACGGGGCTGGCAGGTTTAATTGGCGGCTCGGGCTCAGGGACTGAAGGCACGTGCTGCTGAGGCGGCAACGGCGCCCAGTGTTCCTGTGGCTGATAAGCCTGGGTCTGCCAAGCTACGTTCGTCGTTTGCTGCGGCTCCTGCATAGGCTCCTGCTGCCCGAAAGAGATGTTATGCTGGAACTGGGGTTGTGAAACCTCGAAAGGAGAACGCGGACCGCCCATCTGAGGACCAGAAGAGATAATGGCAGGATCAAAACTTGGCTCCATGGGTGTGGGCTGTTGATATTGGATTTGCGGAGCAACTCCCCACGGAGAGCCTTGATGGGATTGCTGCTGTTGCATTTGCACTGGGAAGCCATGACTGGATTCCATTTGCGTGTTTTGAATCGTGTTTTGAATGGGGGATTGGAACCTCGGACCGTAGTTGGGGGGGTTGACAAGTGGTAAATACTGTTGTTGATCCATAGGATGTGACATGTGGCCAGATTCAGAAAGCATACGTTGTAAGTTCCCAATGGGAGCATTTGAGTCGTAGAGGGAATCCCGACTGAGGGTGTCATTGCGATATCCGTTCCTCTGTACGGGTGCGCCAGGTGCCAATGACTGCTGCTGCTGTTGCTGCTGTATTTGCTGTTGCTGGGTCATCAACGCCTCGCGGCGAATGAACTCCTCTCTTTCGCGCTGTCTTGCTCTCTCACGATCTAACGCTGAAGGACCGATCGCACCATACGGTGTCGCATCAGATGCGTACAATGTGTCTATCGTACGCCGAGGAGATGGATGCCTGACGGATGATGGTACCACAGGACTGATCGGGCCGAACGAATCCAATGAGGGCTGTCGTTGGGGAATACCGTATCCTGGCTGTTGACTGACGATAGGCGATGAGGCGTACGTATCCATGTTACTGTAGTTCGGCGTTCCATAGATAGGATTGGGGTGAGATTCCAAGACGGGGGCTGAATACGGTTGTGGGATAGGTTGGGATACAGGAACTAGATTGGGCGGAGTGCGTGGCGGAATGATAGAGAGGAACAATTTCGCATGAGGACCCGCACGACGTTTCAGCTCTTGCAGTGGTTCGAGAAAGTCGTCGCCATCGCGCCGCAAAAGCAGATCATCTGGAAAATAATTGCCTTCATACCACTCTTGCATGGTGGGAGCCGGGAAGGGACCTTGCATTTGACCAGTCGGATCCTTGTAGTACCAATTGATGTTCTCTGGGGAGATGCTACTAGTCGACGTTGTGCGAGGAATGTCTGGGCTCGGCCCGCCTCGACTGCTGCCCATACCCATGCCAATACTTCGCTGATCTGCTGACATTGAAAGACCACTTATAGCAGAGGGGACACCGTTGAGGGCCACATCAGCCTCGTACGATCTCACCATAGGTTCGGGGGAGGGAGATATCGGTAGTCCGGTGCTCGTATGATGTTCCATAGGCGGCTGATGAAGGTTCGTGGCCTGTTCCACATCCCTCTCTTCCGGTATATGAGGCTCATCTCCGGACCCATGACGTGCCAGCGACGTGCCAGTGCTCCAAGCCACCGTGGCGTTTCCAGAACCCTCCGTGCCACCAGATCCCAGTCCAAGTGGCCGCCTGCGTTCTCCGAAAGCAGAGCTCGTGCCGGTACCATTCACGCCGCTCGCATCAGCGGGTTTGCGCCTGCTCCACACGCCTTCATCTCTGCTGCCTCCACCGCCGAGCACACCGTCAAATGTACCCATGGCCCTTCGTCCAGCACCGAGTCCGCCTGGCGTCGGAGGGGTACCTGAGGAAAAGGATTGTCCGAAGGATGAGTTGCGGGCCCGGACTGGTGAAGGCATATCTAGATTTTCGACGTGAGAATGCCTCTCTGATAGGGATCTGTTCGAACACGAACCTCCCGAGCCTTCCTCACGCCTCCTTCCGCGCACGCTTGCACTAAAAGGTCCGCTACTGCTGAACTTCTCCCGCATCGGACTGGGCGGACCAGCGTCACCAAGTTTGCCGAAAGTCTCCCTTCTCTCTCTGGGGGGACGATCTCCAACCGGCGAATTCAGCGGAGCATTTGACAGTGTATCAGCGCGACGACGAGGGGGCTCAGAATTGATCGGCCCCGCGTAGAACTGGGCCAAATAGCGTTAAGATCCTTCCATAGCTAGGACCGAGACGTACGGACCCGACGTTCCTCGTCATTCCATTCCCTCACGGCCTCAGGCTCTCGTCCTTCCTCCTGAGTCACGCCCTCCCATCTCTCGACATCGATTGGTAGATCCCCTCGTCCACCTCCGTCACGCCAAACGGAGACCATCTGTTCTTTGGAGTACCTAGTCTCACCTGTTAGCACAGCAGCTCAGACGACAACAGGGTGATCGCACCTAAAAGGACGGTTACCGTCCTCCTCGAGTCCAGTCACAGGTGTAATTGGCCCTTGTCCAAAGTCACTCAATATGCTGGAATAGCTCGAACTGCGCCCCTCCATTTCCTGCAGCTGTTGAGCAGCGGTGGAAGGTAGAGGTGAACCAGTGCTGGCCGCCGGTGAGGTTGACGGTATCGTCCCGCGGTCGCTCTTGAGCGCCGTGGGAGGTACGGCTGACGTCGGTGTCGAAAGAGGGGCTTTACGCATCCACTCTGGACCAAACTGTAGTGCGGTTGTAGACATGTTTGCCTGTGGACGAAGAGAGGCAACGCGCGTGAGTCGGAGACTCGTATGTGGCGCGACGATGCAACTTACTGGCGAGATGATTCCTCTCAACTTACTGTATATAATTTGCGAATGTTAGCATATGTAGATATGACAAACAGAGTAAATAAAGCATGTAAATGCTGCAAATTGACGGCAAAATACTCACAGAGGGTAGGATATCGCGTGCTGAAGGCCAATAATTGTATCTGGACAAGGGAAATTGCGAAGGCAATGAAGCGGTCTCGTGCATTGTCCACGAATACCTCCACTAACGCCGGCCCTGAACAATGAGACCCTTTCCACTTTGGTACGCCTTCAGCCCCTCCCACAGCATGCATCACAGCATGAGAACACTTAAGGTGCAGTAATGACTATCATTTGGTGACGGGGTTCTCTCTCACGCACACAGAACCAAAAAAAAATGAAACGTATATTCATTAGCACAATCCCGAAGTACGTCTATATTATGTAAGCTCTCCAGCATTCATAGCATTGCGGCAATGGGCCTGTTCACCGACCAGATTCCAGTAATGATATCGATGCCATGATGAGCGTCGCACATTAAGCCGAATAGACCAGCAACAAGAACCTTGTGCATGTAATAGTACCCCTCGAAAGATGGTTCCGGACAGGTGGGCCAGGCAGGGGGAAAACGGAGGGGCGATGCACAATTTGGGGCATTGTAGAACGTCGATCGCCAAAGAGGCAACCAGCTTTCACCCTGGAGACGCGGTGGCAAGTTTCACTGCAACACTATTACTAGGAAACCGGTAGGACAGGAATGAGAAGACCGATGGTGACTGAAGTGGAGAGCTGTGATGTTATATTCATCATCCATTTACCGAAAACTTTGAGACCCAAAGCACGAAAAAATTCTACAAGGGCCAAAATCTGTTCTGGACCACGCCAGTGACAGTCGCATAGCATAAGGTACCAGCATTCTCAACAGCAGAAGTGCTTTGCCATGGAGTGTTCTGCTCAATTTTAGCTCCTCGCATCGGCCAGCTCTCAATAATAGCATATGATTGTAGCATAAGGCGCCAGGCACACAGTCAGCACGGAGATGAAACAAGAAGGTTCAGAAAAGCATAATCGTTTTCGCGCCATTTTGAGTGTTGTCGCAGAAGTAAAGCAGCAAAGAAATCAGAGAAAGAACCTGGGAATGTTTGTCGCAGCCGTTATCCGCTTGGACGTCGCAGTGGCTACAAAGAGAGCTCGCCCGACCAGTTGTCTAGTCGTTAGATGCTTCGCTTTGGTGAGATCTTGCATTAAATCTTCATGGACGGCGGTAGTTTGGATCGGAGGGAGGCATTCCACGATAGTCTCTGTCCCGTGGAGGAAGAGCTTCTCTAGGAAGCGGAGCACGGCTCCCAGCGCTAGCAGCACCTCCATAGGACTGCTCAGAGTATCCGTTCGTTGGAGGGTAAGGAGGCACTCCACCAGCAGTCTTCGGGTCAGGATAGCCTCGGTAGGAGCCAGCACGCGGAGAGAGGGAGCGACGTCTATCATGACGCTAAGCATACTACGTAACAATGATTATTACCGCAATTTCTCACCTGTAGCCGTTAGCTGTCGCATCACGCGGTGGATACTCCGGATAACGCGCAGCACTATTAGCAGACAGGGGAGGAGACCGAGCGCGATAGTCTGGTGCACGCGCGTAGTCCCTGCATGGTCAATAAGCATCCAGCTCCCAATTGCCGCTTCCACGTTCCACGCACCTAGGCGGAGCTCTCTCATAGTCATCGCGCGGGGGGCCAGTCCTCACTGGAGGAGGAGAGCGAGGCCGTCCGGGAGGAGGTACAGGAGGATAGCCATACTTATCGCCCGCTGGTGGAGGAGGAACACCAGGACCTGAATCACGGCGCTCGTAAGGCCGAGGAGCATAGGGGTCACCGATAGGGGGACGAGCCACCGAAGGATAGTCTGGAATACGAGGTGGATAACCAGCAGCCTGAGGTGCATAAGCCGCCTCAGGATAATAGGGACGAGCATCGTAGCGGGGAGGCGGAACAGCAGGGGGCGGAGCCCTTCCCTCTGGCCTTCGATAATCGTCATAGTAGTCGCGCCTAGGCGGAGGAGCACCAACATATTCACGAGGATAATCACGGGGAGGAGATGGTGGGAGCCGAATATCTCTAGGTTCTCTGTAGTCACGAGTATCACGAAGCGGGGGAGGAGGACGACCATAGTCGTACCGACCATCACGAGGCGGAGGAGGGGGGTACCGTTCCCTGTCGTCAAAGCGCCCTGCATCCCTGGGAGGTGCTCCATAGTCCTTTGTTCCGTTCATACGGGTGAGCAACGAGTCTTGTCGACCATATGCACCGTATTTCCTTCCCGGGATACTGGTACCACCGTTCGGACACTCCCTGGTGATACGGTCAGAGCTGAGTGAATGCATCAAAACAAACAATGGACAAACCTGGCCCAATGGCCGTGTTGACCACACTTGAAACATGCACCAGGATCGTTGCTGTACTTGGATGTCCTCCCTCCGCCATGAGACTGTTCGACCTTGATCTTACTGCCCATGAAATAACCCTCGTTGTACTTAGCAACAGCTTCTTCAGCAGCCTTCACGTTGTCAAACTCAACAAAGCCGTAGCCAAGCTTCAGCTCAATGTTGACCACGTTACCAAGCTTGCCAAAGCAGTTCTGCAGATCTTCGTCGCGTGTGGTTTCGGGCAGACCGCCGATGTAGACCTTATTAGGCTGTCAAGAAAAATCAATGAACGATGTTCGACAACCCAGTCTGAATTGATACGCACTTTCGCTTCTCTCTGCGCTTTCCATCGGCCACCATAACCACCTTTTGTGGGAGAATCGGTTTCCTGGGCAGCATCCGCGTCTGAGGCTGGGGGTTCAAGATGGTCCGCCTCAGCGTCATGCCCATTGGCACTGCCTAGAGTACGATCGGTCGAAGGCTCATCGCTGATACGTTGCTCGAGAGATAGATCCCCTTCCATGTTAAGCAGTTGATGGATGTGAAGTGTAGCAAGTGGTAGCAGAAAACTTGAAGGATTTTGGAAGAGAGTGCGAGATTTATCTCCTGTACAGGTGACCCAATATTTGCCTCCGCAGGGCCATGCGCACTTCGCCCAACATCGACTGGGGCTGTTTTACCGCGGTTTTACTCATGAGAACTTTGTTTGCAAGTCTTTCCAACGACCGATCCGCTCGTTCCACGGGACACATGTGTCATTGTATTCTACATCGGTCACTATGTAGTGCCGAGGCGTTACAAAAATCATCACCGAGGCGTATCGATATAACATGACACAGTTGCTATCAAAGGGCTTTCAGTGCCAGATGCGCAAAATGACCACCCACAACAGGGCTGCGGAATAGAGTCAGGCCCTCGGCGCGTGGGTCCTTGAGAAGCTAATACAACTCACCGGGCTTTGAATTGGATGACATCTTGTTCTCCAGTGTTCGTATCATACAGATCGGGGAATGGTTCGTTCGTCAAGCCACCCTTCTGGAACGACGCCACACTCTCTATGAATAAATCTCTGGTTGAGTTAGATGTGACCCCGGCGGACATAAAAATTTGCCAGTCTGACCACACATGAGATCGGCTTCTTCGGCTTCTTCGTCGCATGATAAGGACGGACCTGTCTTTGTGTAGAGATGTCTAGTATCAAGGGGCTAAAAAGGACTAAGAAGGCAGTGAGTCATGTGATAGCATCATGACTCACAATTCCATACGGTTCTGCTTGCCTCGCTCAGCCTACGAACGATGGAGCAACGCAAGGTCACTCACGCTTTACTGTCGGGTACCAATCTGTCTGCATTTCATAGAGATGGTCCGGGAAAAGGTTGGCTTGCAGAAGCTTATCCGCGTAGAGGTTGTATGTGATACCCCAGGAAGAATCGTTACCATACGACAGGTCGAGGTGCGATCCATCCTTGGAAGTAGCAAAGCCTTCGAATAGGGGCACGTAAGACTGCGCAATTGACTGGGATAAGAATGAGTACGCTTCAATGAAGAGGTCATTCTTATCGTACTGAGTAGTATTGCGCATCGACAGTCTTGCCGAGAGCGCTCGCTATCTGCGACATTCCCGCAATGCCAACAATACCTTTTATCGCAAGGTTCGTTTGATTAGCCAAGGCACCTGCAAAGTCGTCCGTCGAGATCCTGTATGAGAAATGAAGTTTGTGTTTGCGTGATCAGAGGCCAACTCACTGATTTGCGGGAATGAGGGAATCATTAATCAAAAAGGATGTCCATTGCTGGAGCAGATTGTAGTAAGACGATCCCAGGGCGCTATCTCCACTAGAGTAATGTGAGCATTGCAACCCAAGATTAGCACAGACATAACGCACGTCGCCTTCATATACGCGGCGGACATGATAACCATGTTGCCGCTTTCTTCGACAGGCATCGCCTCGTCGGATCCATCATTGTGACCGGTAGCATTGGGGTAATGACTTCCCATGTCATGGCCGCTCCACTTGTTCGGAGATTGACCAGTGTTTTGATATTGAAAGAGAGGCTCGAGGAGATAACGTGCGAGTGCTGGATTCGTGTATAGAAAGATAGGATACGCAGGGAAAATCACATCGACAGTATTGACGTTTCCATCCGAGCCTACAACACTATCAAAAGGCGTTCACCTTCCAGCTTCATTTTCGCTCACTAATTTCCTTCATGAACATCAGAATGTCATCCGAGCTTGTTCCGATTGTCAACTCTAGCACCAAAGGCTTGACGGGCGGAGATAGCGACGATGGCTGCGTAGTCCTCGGAGATTGTACTCGCATCGGCGTATACGTGAGCGTCGAAGGCATTGGCGGCGGCGAGTGCACGAGAGTAATCCCCGAGGAAAAACGCAATCTAGAGACATGCATCATCGACGTCAGCCTATGGTGTCAAGATTTGGATAATCACTACTCACAACATCGAGTAGGCCATTTTACTGGCTGAAGAAATAAGACCTGCGATTCTGAATACCGTCGTTCATGACGATGTACTGCAACGCGGGATCCCGCGCGTGTCCAATCGAGAAGACAATGGGTGCTGTTGCAGCTCTCACGCTGCCGAGATCAAATGCATGACCAAACACTGGCCAGTTCTGGTCGACAGCACGGTAGTTGGTATCTTCCGTATTGGTAAGTTTGCCATTGTTGATGAACTGGGTGCGAACGTTCACATCTGCTCCGGTTTGGTATGTACCACCACTTGCCTATTTCTAAGATCATCAATGAAACAGATACGATGGATGTGTAGGCATACCACTGAATAGTACGCTGCTCCGTATTGCGTATGTTCATTTACCTCGCTGAACAGCTCTTGAGTTCGCAGCTGTACCTGGTGTGTCATGATGTCCCCCGTGTGTGTCGACCAACTGGCGACCAAGGCATCATCGCCCGACACCCATTCTGCGCTGATATCTGAGTAGATCTGGACAGAATGTGGAGCGCCGTCATTGGATTCAACTGAGATCGCAAGATAGGAGAACGGCAAGGATTGTCGTAAAAGGTCATTCGGTTCAATAGGAGATAAAAAAGACGCGGGAAGAGTAATCGGTCCGGCATTGAGTTTGAATATGCTTTGAGTTGAAGTAAACTGATTGTTTGTCAGCTGGTTTGCTGTATCATGAAAGATGCTCGCTGGCTTACGGCGAAGTTGGTCTGAGTTGCTAGCGGCGGAGACAGGTTAGGCACGCTCGGAGCACCCATGTACACGTAAGTGGTATTATCCACGCGGACATAACCAGCCCAGCCGAGAGTCTAGCACCAGTTAGTGAGACACCAATATGAGTAGATCAATCTAACCGCTCCCGTCCAGAACTCAGGCCATTGACCAGCAAGATTACCCCCGTCGTTGCCACCAGGTAACCCTAAATAACATGAGATCCCGCAAAACGAGGGTCAATGGTTCCTCACAACAGGACAGGGAAGGAGATCGCACTGCCAAGGGTATCGACAGCGGGTTAAATGGCGTTGCCGTCCAGGAGATAGCAACAACAACTGTCAGAGCAGACAGAAAAGCTAGTATGCACGTCTGTGTCATAACGTGAATATGATTGGGGCATGAGCAATAACGCACTTTGTGCTACTTATTGTCCTCAAAATTGCGGAAGGCTACCTCAGCATCGTGATTGAGGCTCGCCGAACATCACGGGAGAAAGAAAGGGAGCGAGCCGTTGGGAAGAATTGTAGATATGGACATCGCCTTCGAAAGCTGCTCCAATCATATGAGTCCAGCTAGCGTGTATTGCTTTATGATGGCTTGCTATGGGTATAGCAAACCGCTCCGCGCAGCCCTGGGCAAACATCAGGAGCCCAAGGACCCGGAAGCAGAAACACGTGTACAGGGGCTGAAGTAGATAGAAGTACCCTCTGTGGTGACACTTGTTTTACAATTGTTGTCATCCGGTAGTTACTAAATACAAGGACCCTAATTTAGAGTGCGCTGCATGTGAGTAAGGCAGTGAAGGAACATGTGTGTGCAGCTGAATTCCATATGCTATATAGGTACAAAGGGCAACATGAGTTGACTGCTCTGAATGTTTGCAACTGTGAAGTCCCAATTTTGGGGGACAAAAATTAGGCTATCAGCTCATGTATGCACACAGGTCAATGCAGTATATAGCTGGCCATGAGAGAAGACATCAGTATGACAGTCTAGTACTGTCTTACCAAGGGTGAGCCCTTGACAGCTATGAAAAGTAGTTGCATAAGCAAGACAAAGTGGCAGTTGTGTGCAAATCACTGTCCAGCTTGAATGTTGTGGTTGAAATGCAAAACAGATGTGGGGAATACAGAAGAGCTCTCTGCTCAGCTCACCATTAGGTGCTAGCAGTCATACCTCAACAAAGCATTGATTGAGTTTTTCAAGAACTACTCTGGCATTCTTGACCAAGCACTTTGCCACTGACAGGTTCCTCATGAGCAGGCAAATTGCCCCCACTTTGAATGTGAGGGCATGCGGAGGAATCCCTGGCATGGTGAGCATGTTTAAGTATTCAGGCATTTGTTCTTCATTATCCAGATCCAGGGCTTCTCCATCTTTGATCGAGTCAAGGCTAGTGTAAACTACTGCAAAAGTTGTGAGTGTTTCTTTTTTTTTTTGCTTTGAGTCAGAAGATGCACCTTCATCTGATTGCAGCAACTCCAATGTCTGTGCATTGAATGTATCCACCATTGCATTATGGGGGCTGAGAAATGCTCAAGTTAAACACTGGACAGGGTCTTGCAGAATGTGTGGTGGATACAAAAAGTCAAGGACCATGTCAAGGTTAGATACTGGTTGAAGTAGAGGGAGCCTGACTCATTCTCCAGAGGTGTCTTCTCCAATATAATCCACAAAGGCTGAAAATTCTGGGTCATCTCTATTGCGCACTGGTGCATGGAGGTGGTGAATCTTAAACATAGGCCAGAGTGGGCTGGAGAGAATAGAGGCTTGTAGGGCTGCTGTTTCACCTGTTCCCTTGACCACTGGTACTAGCTGACGGAAGTCTCCAAGGCCAAGAAATGGAAGACCACCAAAAGGGATGTCACAGCTCATAATATGATGACAAACCATGTCAATAGCTTCCCCTGTTGTTTTGTTGGCACCTGGCATCTCATCAAAAACAATTAAGCTGGCAGCATGAATAAGATCTGCCCATCCAGAGGGTATTCGGATTTCAGAGAGAATACCAATGTGGTCCTAGTAGTAAAGATGAGAACACTGCAATTGTGAATGAAGAGAGACACAAACATCTTTCACTGGAATGCAGAAGAGAGAATGCACTGTCTGGCCATGCTCATAAATGGTAGCTGCAATGCCTGTTGGTGCAAACACCAAAACAATGTGTCCATTGCTCCTGAGCCAGGCCAAGAGTGTGTCCACCAAAAATGTCTTGCCTCATCCTGGTCTGCCTTCAAGAAAGTTGGGGCCAAATGCATGGTCTTGATGTTGCGCTGTGAGTAGAGATGCATGAAGTTCATCATATACCACATGTTGTTCTTCCATCAGCCATGCATAGCCAATGCAAGCAGCCTCAGCCAACTGCAGCTCCTGACCTGCAAATGCAGCAAGTTCTTGGGTGAGCTCCACTGAGTGCCTTGCAGGGTGTGGGAGCCCATAATATGATAGATCCTTTCCCACATCAGCAAGAATATCTCCAATAGAAAGAAGAGCCTGGTTATGTGCTGTGACAGGTTGTGGGAGGTGCCAAAGAAAATCAGCTGAGAGATCCTCTCAAAATGTATCCCATAAGGGTGGAGCAGGATACCCTTCCAGAACCACACATGCAAAGAGAAAGTGTAGTTGTGCTGGAGTACAAAGATCTGCAACAGCCTCTTGCAAAGCATAGTGTCCTTCATTATCATTATCAAAGAGGCCTTGGGCACATGCTGCCTCCACATATGAAGGATATTGAACACCATTCACCCAGTATATGTTAGGGCAACACAGGCTGACTAAGTCTACTCACCTAAGAGTGCCAAGAGTCTAAGCAGGCAACAAGGAAGTGGAGTAGACCTGATGACTAAGACCTATCTACAGTATAGGTACCTGTGGATGATCCTAAGAGACCAAGTCTGAAG
>NW_024467208.1:241456-264134 GCF_000292625.1 Dacryopinax primogenitus | reverse complement strand
AAAGGAATCATCTGAAAGTGAGAAGTTCATGGATGTATGGGTTATGGCATTCCAATGCTTCTGAGACTGCTGCAAGCCAATCTGGAGATATGTTCATCCTGTGCCCTCTATCTGTTCTCTCCTGCTGATTGTAAAGGAACCAATGAATTGAGTGTGTTGGGTTTGCCACATCTAGCATGTGATGATAGGTGCAACCTGTGAGAACCATGTTGGATGGGGGCTGGAGTCCTTGCACAAAGCCCTCTGTTGTCCCAATTGCAGTCAATGCAAAGAGGCCATTGAGTTTTTGAGACATGGCAGACAGACAATTGCTTTCCAGAAAGATGTCATAGGAAGCAGGTAGCACAGGTAGCCATGGTAACACATATGTCTGTTAGGGCACCAGCTCATTGCTTGGTCAAGAGACATGACTAAGCCTTTATGACATGGAAGTAGCTGGTATACCTTGGCATGTGCTGGAACCTGCTGGAAGGATTGGATGGTCAGGTGACCTGCTGTGCATGGCTGTGCATGACCTCATATGACCTCATCCTTGGTCATATGACCTGACCACCTGACTAGGCTGAGTAAGCAAGATGTTCTAGCAGGTTCCACCACAGAGGTATAAATATAAGGCCTACTCTGCCTGGGGACTGTCTCTTCAGACTTGGTCTCTTAGGATCATCCACAGGTACCTATACTGTAGATAGGTCTTAGTCATCAGGTCTACTCCACTTCCTTGTTGCCTGCTTAGACTCTTGGCACTCTTAGGTGAGTAGACTTAGTCAGCCTGTGTTGTCCTAACAACAACACACCTGATGGGTTTTACTTAGCAGCTGACACTGCATTCCCTCACAACAAGCACAGTCTGCTGAACAAGATTATGACACCACTCAAAAGTGGTTCATGTATGATTTGAGATCACCTGCAATTCATTGAGCAGCTCATTTCATTTCGCCAATCAGCAGAATGGGGAATGCAAGCAATACAAGGCTCTTTTGGCCAGCTTCAATTGCTGCTCAAAGCCAATGATTCTGGAGACTGGTGCAGGCTGCTGGAAACTGTATTCTGCCTACATCAGATCAGGGTGCACCTGGTTGGGATCAACCAACTGAAGACAGTGTACAACCTGATTTGAAGGATATGTGTTCCCCAGATATTTTCAGGGCAGATTGTGTGGCTAAGTTCCATTATGTTGTGCTAGACAATGTGTAGCTAACTAGGCTGTGCCTCCCCCACAATGTGCATTCTCAAGGCTGCACAGCCTCTGGATGGGGAGGGCCATTCATAGACTGCACAACCCATGCACCCATATTACCCATACCCATCATCATGGTCCTCACCTGCTCTTGGTACTCCAGCCTTGCCTTGGTCATATCAAGTTCACGCTGGACACTGAGGTGGGCACACACATCCTCCAGGAGCTGTGCACAAAGCCCTTTGATGATATTGTCCTTATCCCAGGAGATGTCGACAAGCTCCTGCTACTTGTCATGCAGCTGAGCTTGGAGAGTGGTGATCTTGCTCTGGAAGATGGTGCGCTCAGCCTGTGCCTGAGGATCAAAGGCCATTCAAACATTCAAGAGAAGTCCTGGATAGTCCAATCAGTTGTGGGACTTGGGCAATTCCTTGACATGAGGGCACTGCTTGATCAGCACCTTGCTCGTGGTACTCAGAGTGTTGGTGACCTGGATTGAATAAGTAGGCTGCGCAGCCTGGGAATGTTCTTCATGGTCTGATGTAGGCCAATCAATACCCTCTGAGTCAGCCACCCCATTGTTGTCTTGCAAGTTGCCCATCTTGACTTCATTTTGAATCAGAAGGTTGACTACTTTTGCTTGCTGGATCACATCGCTCATTTCACCCTTGCCTGTGGGTTTAGGAGCATGCACAAGCTAGTGGTTGGTCAGTCTAAAGGATGTACAACCTGAGGAGCAGTGATGTACATCAAAAAACCTGCACTTGATACTGTCCAGCATCCTTACTGCAATCATGTTATCAGCCCAATAGCACTGCATGCCCCCAAGGATCTTGCTCCAGTCATCTGATCCGATGGGATGACACTCCTCCACCAGATTGAGCAATTTGGACAGCTCTGCCTTGCTGTACCCCTTTGACCCCTGAGTCTTGCCTTTGCTGATGCGTTTCTGGCTTGGTACTTCTTTGTTGGTTGGCTGCACCTTACATTTGGTGGGCAGCACAGGCTGTGCAGGCTGAGGAGGCATGCAAGAGGCATGCAAGACAGGGAATCATTGAGGTGCAGGCCAAGAACACAGTTTGATACATTGTTCATGGAGGAGGCTTGATAGTTGGAGAAAGATGAGGCTGCACATGGAGGGAATTGAGACAGTTGAGAGGAGGGCAGGATGGTGGAAGAGAGATCCAGATAGGTCGAGGGGACATAAGAAGGAGAGGGTGAGCCATAGACATCCTCCTGCATCAGCTCCATGATCATTATTGAGAAGAGGAGACACGCAGCCTTGAAGGAGATTGTAATGTAGGGCATGTGGTGCAGCCTGGGGAACACAAGCAGAATGCATCTGTGAGGGTCTCCGTGCACAAAAAATTCTGTGAGAGGGGACCCCCTCATGCAGACAACAAATCTGTGTGAACCCTGGCCACATCTGCATGAGGGTCAGAGTCCGAAAATGTGCATCCAGAGGCCTGGCATGAGCAAATGCCACATTCTGCATATCTATGTCGGGCATGCAGATCCTACGGGATGTCATCCATTGAAACACTCTCCTTTCCAATAAAGGACGTAGATAGCTTTTTCCATGGTCTGGCCATCCAGTCCAGGTATTTGGGATGCTGTTGTCATGCACCAACATCTTCCTCTTTCTTCTTTTTATCTCACCTGCAGCTCCACACCTATGTCAACCACTAGGGTCCACACTTTGCCAGGGGGGTGACCCTTGCCCCCACCACAAACTCACGTAGACTTTTCTAGCTGGACAATCCAGTGAAATCCAGGGTCTAGGTTCCCTATTAGGGTATGACCACTTAGAATGTGGCCTGGTGGCCATGCTTTCCAGCCCCTCTCCCATGGCAACCACCAGCATCCCCTACCACAATATTGTCATCTTGGATATTTATTATATCATGCCGTGCCCATGCACATACCACCCTAGTCCTCTGTACAACATTGAGCTACAGGCCAAGAGAATGTGGGCCAAGAAGTGCATCCATCGCCTCCTAGCGATAACATTACTGACTAGCTCTAGACACCAAGCCACCCTCCAAGAGTATCAATGTGAATATGATGCAGTCAAGCATGCTACAATGAAGACATGCCAGGAGGAATTGCTTGCCTGCTTGAAGAAGTACAAGGCAGACCAAGCTGCTCTTTGAGCTATGGAGGAAGGGGCATATGCTCTATTGATCTTGTTGACCAAGCCCTAGAGATTGATCCCTAGATATCAATACCTGTTCATTGTAGATGCTAGGACTACAACATTGTCCATGAGTTAAATAGCATTCTTGGGTCACCATCTGCACCCATACTATTTCCTACCAAATCCCACCCATCATGTACAATGTCAACAATAGGAGGCCTAGTCACTTCAAAGTCTTGAACCACATTAACTATGTTCTCCTCTGTAGGGGCCAGTGATAAGACCTCTCTGCCACTACTCTTGGTGCATATCTCTCAACAGGGTCATTTCCACCCACCTATCACTTGGCTTCTTGCCTGTCATTTTAGTGGCCTGGACAGGTCAGTATTGGGTTATTGTCCAGAGAGATCCACTGTCACCGTAGAGGTTGATCCAGCTGCCTGCGGAGCAGAGGCAACCACCATCCTATTCTCCACCGTATGCTCAACATCTGCATTGATCCTACTGCAAGAATCTCCTTCTTGGCATAGAACTCTTCAATTTTTGAGCTCACGCTCTGACAGTTGGCAAAAGAAACAACAACCTTCTTTGAGTGCATCATACACTTGAGCCAATTCTCCAATACTGGACATGTCAGAAGGGTTGATGATAGCCTCTAGGGGCCAACCATGTAGAGTGATGTGGAAAGCATCCTTGATATCTCAACCAAAACCCTTATATGCCATAGTTGTCCTGGTGCCCTTAGTGATATGTCCTAGAAGCTTGGAAGTGAGCCATATACATATTCAAGACCATGTAGAGCACATATGAATCTTGTCATCTAGCATTGAGCGGATCTCATGCTTCAGAGTGTTGACCCTAGATTTTGTACTTGCTGCCATCTCTGCACTGAGCAACATGAGTACAAACAATGCTTCACCAAAATCAGTCTGATGTACACCTCGCCCCTCCTCCTAGAACCCAAGACTCCAGCTCTAGGCTCAGAATGGGCATAGGCATACCTAGAGCCATCTCAAACCACTCTTTGCAGAGCATGCTGCCGAAAAACATCAGGACAGTGTAGTCATTGACATGGCCTCAAATGACTAGGCCAAAGATATGCCTGCCAGTATGAGTGTTGAAGTCTTGGGCAGTTGATCACAGAGTCTCCTGCATGTGCTTTGCATCCAAGAGCCTAGCATGGCCAGGCCAGCAAACTTGCTGGACACAACTTTCCCATTGCACTATGACAGCTTTCTTTGTGCTTGCACAGAGGACAGGGTCAGTCTCTAGAACCTTCATCCTTGCCACTATGGCTTCTTGGAAAGCTGAGTTGCCTACAGCCCAAAAGCTTTTCCCTAGCAGTAAGAGTAAGGTCTCGGAATAAGACATAAATCCAAGGTAGGCGGACCTAGGTGCTTCCACTCTGCCACTAGCTCATGACAAGCTGCATTGTACACTGAAACGGCATCATTTCAACGCTTCAGCCATTGACTGTAGAAAAACCCTAGCATGGTGTCAGCATCCATAGCATGCTGGGCAGCAAGTGCCATCAGGTTGACCTTGACCTTTGTCCTAATCTCCTCGACTGCAATATGCACTTCCCCGTGGTGAGCACGGTTCTTGAGTGTAGTTCTAGAGTGATGAGCCCAGGAGGTCACTAGGGCGGTAGAGCGTGGCATTGCTGGAGTGGTACAGAGTAGACTTAGAATGGTGAACTTAGTACGCATATACGTGACATGTGGATACATGCACATGATGCATGTGTGTTTACTTAAGCACCCATTCAGAAGGCATTTATTGACAGTCTTCTATGTTTTACATACCTAGGCTTTGTGTCACAAAGCCTAGACAATATTAACAGTTCAAGCCCTACACAAAAGAATGGAGGTGGGCACCTAGGGCATGGATGTAGAGAGTGGCATACGATGCCAAAGGCATCGAGTTGGAAGGAAGTAGAAGAAGAAAGGAGAGACCTACCTTACCATGCACTTCTTCCTTGACATCCCTAGGCCCTGCCCTCATAGTAGTCATTCAGGTGCTCTGACTTCATCAGGTTCACAATGTCCTTGAGCAGCACATGTAGGTGTGGGCTGTAGTTTTGGTGAGCCTCATCGGACGTGAGCTCTTCCTCAAAGGAGTCCCAGATGACATGGTCCATCCTCTTGAGCCAAGTCCTAGGCATGTCCCAATGGTAGATGGCTGCAGCCTTGGTCTCGATCCTAGACATGTAGAGGGGGCAATCTGGAGGGCATCTTGGTAGGTGCCAAGGAGCTCAGAGAGTAGACATGGGAGGACAGGCAGTTCCATAATGTCATTGGGCCTCGAATACAATGTTCCAGCATGGTTGGCCAAGAGCCTAGAGGCAAGGGAGAGCTGTGCCAGGGAGTTGTCCCCACCCAAACGCATCAGTGTGTAGGAAGGAGGGAAAAGCTGCATCATTGATGGGGTCCTAGGCATAGAAGCAACCAAGTGCATACCACATCCCTTGCCCTTCCCTGCTGGGGTAGAAGAGGGGGCATGTTGAGTAGGGGCTGGGGCCAGAGGGGTCGGCAGCTCAATCATATGTGTCAGGAAGTAGTTGTAGGGGTTGAAGGGACGCAGGTCAGGGTGGTTGGACCTACTCCTAGGGTTGGACCCCTCAGTGTGCCTAGCATCTCAGAAGTTTGTATAATGTTGATTGTAGGGAATGATGACACAGTTGCAATACAGCTTGAAAATGCCTTTGATGAGGGGCATATAGCCCATGTTCCACAGAACCCTAGAGATGAAGGTCTTGACAGTAGTCATAGCACTGTCATACCTAGCAAACATACACATGTTGAGGAGGGCACCAAGAACGCAATCAGACATAGTAAGCTAGAGAAGAAGGTAAGTAGGAAATCTAGCATGGCAGGGACTAGAAAACATACAATGTTGAAGATTTGAGGTTGTAGTTCCTCATACCAAGCAATACATTGAAGGCAGCCATTCAATGGATCACAAAAGATGTGCATATCAGCACTTACCAAGTCATTGCTGTCAAAAGTAGAGCCATCAATCATCCTAGAGACCTTGGCAACTCTAGCTCTCTTGTCCTTCCAGACCTTGTTGGCATATAGTAGAGAGGTGCACATATTGATGCACACCTACAGGTACTGTACAGTACCTGCTTACATAAGCTAGGGACCAGACAGATAGTGCAAACTTTTCAGTCCGGACTAATGCATCTTGTTTACTGCCATTACCTGCCCACAGACCTTGTGGTCCATCTGTGGCTGCATCATAGGTTGGGGTCTACCAATCTTGGCGGTAGGGAGCTGGACCCCAGCAGCAACCTTGTGCATGAGCATGTGGAAGTTGATGAGGAGAGCAATGGGCATGTTGATGTTGGCATGGGGAAGGGAGGCAGCAGATTGGAAGCCAGAGACATGTTGACCTAGATGTAGTATTAGCATATATACTGTAGGTGCATAGGTCTAAGGACTCACCAGAATAAAAACCTGAGGTACCTCCCATTGATGCAAGAGACCTTCCACTAGGAATGAGAGCTGTAGAGGGCAAGGGCAAGGGGAGACAGTAACAAGGAGTGCCAGACTGATCATTCTGAGTCGAGCCACCACCAGATGATAAGCCTACCCTCTAGTCAGTACATATATGCGGTGGATGGATCACATACTCACCTGTATGCAGACTAGGAGGCAGGAGGTCAAGGTTGACCGGTTGGATGTTGTTGTCAAGATCCATCCATAGTAGCTATTAGGAAGAGCTTGCTTGTTTCTGTGCTTGTAGTTGCCTAGTTGTTCTAGATAGTAGAATGTCAATGTCAAGGAGTAGAGGATGAGGTCCTTCCAACAGGGGGGTTGGAGATGGTGGTGGACAGGAGGAGAGGGACATCATTTGTGCATCTAGTATAAGCTAGGCAGAGCAGAACCAAAATGTTGAGCAAGAAGCACAACAATGTACCCTCAATTTCTAGATGACTATTGTGCCAACCCCATTTCCAACGAGAGTACCTTCTAGCAGACTCTTGTTGATTCTAGACCATGAATTTTAGGGAACGAGGCATGAGGAATAGAGAACCTAGTGTGACACTGTAGAGAAATGGGGTGATGAGACAACTAGGGAGAAGTATTGTGCACTGAGAACGACAACAATTAGAATGTAGGATTGCAATTGCACTCATCTAATGAATAAATTGTCTTTTACTTTAAGTACATTTTAGCTTCCATATTAAGTATTAATTTGTGCAATGAATTTTGAATTTACATGTAATATTGACTTGTAAATAAATTGCTGTAGATTGCTGCTATGGTTGGGTTGACATCTACCAGAAGGCATCTTGCTCTACAACTATCAGTAGGATGTAGAACATAGTACCACAAATAAATTGGCTTAGAAACAAGTCATGAGCATTGCATTGCTCAACATACTATCCATGGCATTACCAAACTAGGTTACAGTCTCTGTACTATGATACCTATCCTAACCTACAAATTGATCTGTTCAAGTGCCTCTGCCATCTGTTCTATTTCAGCCTGACTCTCATCATCTACACCATCAAGTTCTAGATCATAGAAGTCTCTAGCATCCAGGGGCTCTTCATTCTTCACACCAAGTTCTGGAACCTTGGTAGATGGAGCAACCTGTGGTTGAATATCATGCACTTGTCATGCTCTAGTACTGACAGGCACCAGACCAACAACTCTGGCTAGAGCAAAGATGTCTAGAAGGCAAGACTGTATTGGGACTGAGATGCTTGCTTGCTTAGCAATGTAGGTCTTCATCTCAGCAGCCAATAATTTGTCACCATCCACCTTGGTTGACTGAGCTCTAGCTTCCATTGCACTACCCTCTAGGTGTAGTGCTGTCCAGACATGGCAAGCCTCAACATCTAGATGGCAGATCTCTTCTTTTGTGCACCACACGAGGAGCCACTGTACAATGACCAGACACACTTCCAGATCAGCCCACATAGCCCCTCTAATGTCAGTCCGAGAGTAGCGTAGAAGGGAGAAGTCAGACAGCCACATATAGGCCAACACATCCTTGAAAGTGAGAAGAGGGCAATTGACCTTGGCAGCAAATGTGTTGTATCTAGTCAATGCAGATCATATACCCTCACTCCTCTTCTGGAGTGCTTCACCTAGAGCCTTGCACATCTTGTACCCTGGAAAGTAGTGAGGAACTCCGGCTTGTGTCAATCATATTGCACTGCTTACCAGTTCCACAGAGATTGAGTTTCTCCAGCTCAAACAGGTGCTGTACAACAAGGGATTTGAGGCTGTCTAGTGCCTTGTTGTACTCTCTGTAGTATATGCTTTGCTCCGTTGTTTTCCATTCTTGACTGTTGGGTGTCCATAATTCAATACTGAGGCACTTCTCATATGCACAAGCTGTTGACTCATGTCATTTGACTAGATTCACTAGAGCTGTGTAGTTGTGTGCTAGAGCTCTAGCTTGATCTTGATGGGGGAGCGAGCTCCAAGACTCTTGGGACATATGGATAAACCTGTCAAAGCCAGAGTTATGAAGTAGTTCCCTAGAGATGGGTCAGAGTACATCTGACAAGAAGACAGTGTAGACACACTGGGCCTTGTTGAGTTGCTGCAATGACTCTAGGTAAAGGAATGCAGTTTCATTACTCTCTGGTTTGGCTTGAAGGTTGTTGAAGTAGGCCTTCTCCTCTTCTAGGAACTGTTGAAAGTCCTCATCGGTAAGTCCTTGAGCTTGTTGGAACCAAAGCACCATGGGTTCCATTGTCTCTAGGATCTCTTGCACCTGGCAATAGTTGTTGTAGATGAACTTGGCTACAGATATTGTCAGTGGACATAATAAACTGCAACAGTACTACACACCTAGTTGCAATGCCCTATCCTCGTCCCACTGCCTTCAAAAGAGGTGTAGAGTTAGGTGTTGGTGGTATGCTGATGCATAGGGGAATAGATGTGCAGTAAGGTTCTGCCTTGAGAACAAGCACTCATTAGTCTTAAAATCTTCTAGACCAGCTGTCCCTAGAAACCATGGGTGGAAGCCTAGCTGACAATGCTGGTTGTGGGCATAACCATGAAAAGCTTCAATGAGGTAATGGACACATAGCTCTTTGGCTCAAGCACCAAGAGCACTACAAGCAACCATCTTCAAATGCTTGCAACTGATGTTGTAACCAATAGCAAGCCCTTCCCCATAGACCTCCATAAGCTTTGCCAAGCAGGCCACGGGATACTTGGACCTAGGACATAGCATGAGCAAGTTTAGTCCTCCTACAGCTAGGTTGGATACATACAACTCTCCGCTTTGGATTAGGTCAGCTGAGTAGAGCACCATTCCATGCTGACATGTTGCGACAAAGTTGCCCATCACATCTAGTGCCTTGGTCCACTTGCTTGTATGTTCCTTGGTCTTCCATGCCTTCCACCTAGATGTGCACACCTTTGTCTCATCGCCTTGAGGTGTATTTGTAGAAGTCTTGCCTTGTTCTTCCTTGGTTGATGTGTCCAATGTCTTGCCCTGCCTTCCTGGGCCACTAGGTGCACATTGATACTGATCAACCTCCTCGGAATCAAGGATGTAGTCACTTTGAAATTCATGCTTGTCATGATAGCCCACACCTAGAAACCTCTTGGATGAACTGTTGCCATCTGCAGCAATGAGCTTGGAGTGCATCAAGACTTCTTCTCCTTCTAGCTGCCTAGGAAATGAGTCACCAACATGAGGGCGCCTCTACTATGTAGATGCACTTATGCAGTATTCACAAGCAGTACAGGAGTTGAGCAGACACCAATTCGGCATGTCTTGCCCCAAGCTCCTTTGTACTAGGAGTTCAACATGCAGAATCATCTCTGTGCTGCACATTTGAGTTTTGAGCTCAAATCTGATCCTCGAAAGCCTCTTTGAACAACACCTCAAACTCAACTGGACTGGACTATTGGAAGCAAGTGGACCCTTAGACATAGCATTAGGTAATGTAGATTAGATATAGATTAGTAGTAGTCCAAAGGTCCAAACCACTCCAAACATATATAGGCAGATTTGGATACTTCAGATAGGGATGCTTGGACTCCTCTCTCACTTACACCAGACCTCACTCATTCAAGACAGGTGATTTCTTAACTTACAACTGATACTACTGCTTTACTTTAAAGTCACTCCTTGCTCAAGCTCCCTCTTAGACTGATCTGAGCCTCGATTTGACTGCTTGACCTTCGGAAGCCACCCTCATTCACCTCACACGGCTTGTTCCCTGTCCATTCCTCATTTGGACTCCCTTCAGAATGCTGCAACAGGTCTTGGAACTTATACAAGACTCTTTGGATTGGCATTTGAGTGGCTCTACCTTAGGAGGCCACAATTTGATTAGGTTAGATTTTGTCTATTACTACCTACTACAATGTATGGGCCACCACTGTCGAGTCCCCCTCCAGCGGACCTTCTCCTGATGCCTCATTGGGAGGTGTAGAGTACATTTGGTGACTGACATAGGATTTTTCAAAAAAAAAAAATCTGGTTGGGGAGAAAACTTGGGGCATTCAGTTGCAGATTGAGTGGTCCACCTAAGCAACCATCAAACTGACCACCCAAAGCAGGGTGCAGTTCCGAAACCAGAAACCAAAACCTTGGCCCTCAGAGTCTACCCCTGCCTGTTCTAAGAAATCCGCCTCCATCAGAAAGCTTATCCAACTCATCCATTGGCCTGAGGCAGACGCCATCTACAACTATGGAATTGATCTCAGAAGAAGTCAAACTGACAAGCCTACCCTCAGATATCAAACATGTGCTTGAAAACCTGACAATCACCATGCTGGATCCAGTGATGCCACTTTGAATGAGCAAGCATGCTCCAATGCTGCTCTCAGCTCGACTGGAACATGTCATCAGATTTCTCGACAATGTGCAACAACTGTGCAAAAGTTGCAAGGTTCTGCTGGAGCAATGGGTAAAATATTGCCTCAAAAATGTCAATGTGGAAGTCTTTCAGGTATTGGACATGGCAGAAGAAAGTCATGCAGCAAGTCCGAAGTATGACAAGTTCTGAAAGCAGATTCTAGCTTTCTACCCAGGAGCTACAGATTTGAGCTGGCTATATTTGAGGCTTGACCTGGAAAAACTTGTTTCAAAGAGTGCGGCCATTCCCATGGACAGCAGGGCTCAGTTTGGAGAATACCAACGGCAGTCTTTGAGAGTATCCCAGTGGCTGGTCTGGAAGGAATACCTTTTGAAGACCAAGCAACAACAGATGTTCATGCAAGGATTCCACTACAAATTTCAGGAAAACCTTTGAGGCTCCTCTCAAAATACCCCAATTCAGTGCTTGACAATCCTTGGCCCTTGGACAATGCAGTTAAGATGGCTGCGCTCCTACTGGCGAACACCCTGGCAAGTGGAGAGATTATTTCTCTCAGTTCCGGAACAGCAGCCGTCTTGGTCAAATGAGAAATGGAAGTGGCTCTAGCTCAAATCGAGAATTCAATTCTGAACATCAAGGTGGAAGTGAACCTGAATGTGCAGGAATACATGCTAGAGGTACTTACCCGGCTCGAGGAAAAGTTTGAAATGATGGCTACCAGAGCAACTTATAATACAAACCATTCAAATGACTGGTACCAGAGTTCAAACCAACAGCCAGGTGGAAATCGAGCTTTGAACAATGATGGGAACAGTCAGAATGGATGCCTATGGTGCAGAGCACTGAATCACTTCTTGAGGGAGTGTTCTCCTCTCAAGGAGAGCCTTTGAACCAGTTATGTTATTTGGAACTCCCAGAACAAGATAACACTTCCAGAAGGAGTGCCGATTCCTTCATGGCCTCCTGGGGCACTGAGAGACCATATTTGCACATGGTATGCCAGAAATGCGCCAGCTGCCATGAAAGAGGCCCCAGCTGTGGCTACTCGACCAGCCCCAGTTCACATCATCCAGGCATTCACAGGAGCCAATGATTTTCTTAGCTTTTCAAAACCATTGCGAGGTCCGGAAGTGAACATGGTGGACTCAGCATCAGCGGCACGGGAAGCAGAACTACAGTTGATCATTACATCCCTCAAAACCAGGCTCGAAGAGGCAACTTGGAAACAGGAAACGTACCGAACTGAACCTTACGTTCTGAAGGGCAAAGGGTGCATGGTCAAAATGGAGTTACAGGAACTGGAGCAGGACATGACACAGGAAGAAGTGCCATCCCATTCGAAGGACCTTCCCTAGGCAGTTGAAAAGGACATGGACAAGGACATCCACCCTCAAATAGTTCTGAGCCCCTGCGGAAAATGATATGATGGTCGAAATGGCTATTTTGAACATAATGAAAAGCCAGGTCACAGTGTCTCTTGAAAAAGCAATGGCTATGTCCCCTCAGATCCAGAAACATCTGTTCCAGCAGATGCAGTCTCGGAAAGTACCTCAAACAGCACCCATATGGAACACAATGGCTACTATCAAGGAAATTCTGGCAAGTGCAGAGCCAGTAATGCATATGGAGGAGCACAAAAGGCCAGCATTTCCAAGAGGTATTATCATGGCTCTGGAGGTCATTGGACTGAGAGACGTGTCTGTCGAACTTGGAGACACTGGGTTTTGAACTCTCGGCTGCCTCAATTTGGGATGCTTGCTCATTGTTATGCACCACATGGTCTGGCGTCACATGGGCTCAGTTTACACTCCTACGGAAAAGGTGCAGATGAGATCAGCAAATGGAAGCATCAGCAGTACGTTGGGATGTGTTTGAAACCTTCGGATAATGGTTGGAAACATCTCTGGACTGTTCCAGGTGCATGTGGCCACTATGTTACCAGTCAGACTGCTCCTCATAAGGCTGTTCCTAACCCTGTTCAGGTGTTCGACTCAAGATTTCAAAGATGGGTACCAGGAGATTACCTTCACCTGTCCTACTATGTCGAAGACTGCTGTTGTCACAACCAGTTTGGTGAACCTGCACACATCTGAGGATTTTCAAGAGTCAAGGAACTGAGTTACTCTTGGAGAGACTCCCCTTACAGTAGACTTATCATGACGACTCTGAATCTGAGAGAGCCAGCATGGCAACTTTGAGACTCAAAGGTTGAAGTGATACCTGACATCCCAGCCATATGTTACATTGATTTGGAAATCTAAAACAGCAATACCAGTACAACCTGTATTGCCACAATACCAGTACAACCTGTATTTCCACAAACTCCTCACTTGTGCATACCCCCCAACCCAAGCTCTTGCTGTTCGAAAATATAAGAAAGTGGCTGATGTATCAAGCCAGTGCCTGCTGCACACCCCAAAGAACTGAAGATATACTGTCATTTCCTGTCCGATCCATTAGACCAGTTAGAACCATTACCAGTCTGACCACCCAATTTCATTCCAGGTGCTTGGCTTATGAAAGAGTGTTTCAAAGCACTCAAAATCAACAAGTCGAAATTCCTTCTTCCCAAAGAGGAGAAGCTCACAGCCTGGGTGCTGAAGATGCACAAATATGCATTTTTGTGGGCCAAGTCAGAAATTGGACAATTTCAAGCTGACTATTTTGATCTGGTTATCTTTCTGACAGTCAAACATGTTCTGTGGCAGGAATGGAATATTCCAGTGCTGCCTGCCCTTATGGAAGATGTGATTAAAGTCCTCTGCACCAAGGTAGCTGCAGGCACCTTCAAACACTCTCAGTCTGCATATTGATCTCGCTGGTTTGTCATTCAAAAGAAAAATGGAGAACTAAGGCCCATCATTGATGCTTGGCCTTTGAACCAAGTCATGATACAAAGCAGCACAGTTCCCCTGTTGACAGAACACATCCTGGAAGACTTCAGATTGAGAGGATGTTACGGACTTCTAGACTTCTTTTGAGGATTTGAACAGCACCCAGTTGCTTTTAGTTCAAGGGACTACACTTTGTTTCAGTCTCCCATCAGCCCACTCCAGTATACTGTTGCACCCATGGGAGCCCACAACATGCCGGGCATCATGCAGGACAATGTCAACTTCATTTTCCAGGATGAGATTCCCCACCTGACCACCCCATTCATCAATGATATCAGAGTAAAAGGCCCCAAGACTTGGTACAAAAAAGCCAATGGAGAGTTCGAAATGATCCCAGGCAACTGCAGCATTTGATGCTTCATTTTCAAACACCTTGGAAACATGCACTGAATCATCCAATGAGCCAAACATGCAGGAGGAACCTTCTCTGGACCAAGAGTACAACTGTGCATCCTGGAAATAATCCTCCTCAGCTACAGGTGTTGCTATGAAGGCCATGCTCTGGACCTGTCGAAAGTTTCAAAAATCACCAAATGGAAGCTGCTGTGTGAAAACCTCTCAGAAGTCAGGGCATTCCTCAGCACGGTAGGCATCCTTCGAATTTTCATTGAAGGATTTGCTTGGAAAGCACGCCCACTGAAACATCTGAAATGCAAAGGTGTGCCATTTGAATTCGGACTGGAACAATATGAGGCCATTCAAGTTCTACAGGAATTGGCAATTGCAGCAGAAATGAACAATGTCCTCAAGCCCATCAACTACAAGAGCAACCAGTGTATTACCTTGGCAGTTGACTTTCCAAACATCAGTACTGGTTTCATTTTGTATCAGAATGACAAAAAAGGAAAGTGCCAGCCAGCATGTTTTGGATTGATCAACTGGAACAAAGTCAAAAGCAAGTACTTGCAACCAAAGCTCGAGCTGTATGGCCTCTACCAAGTGTTGAAAGCTTTTCAAATCTGGCTCATAGGCATTCCAAATTTCAATGTCAAGGTCGATGCAAAATACATCCAAGGAATGCTGAACCACCCAGACATACAGCCAAGCATCATTCTGAACTGGTGGATCCATTGGATCCATCTTTTCAATTTTGAACTCCACCATGTCCTGGCAGAACAACACACAGTGCCAGATGGCCTTTTGAGACAACCTGTGGCCTGCCAATCCAATATCAATGACTGCTTCCCTGAATTTGAAGATGACGACACCCTTGGCTTGTCTTACATGTTTGTATTGGAACAGTCCCTTCGAAGCCCTGTTCCAAAATTTTTGAACCCCCCAGAAGAGGTGCTACCTAGACTCGAAAAGACAAAGGAAGTAGATGACAAGATCCTAGCAATTTGACAATACCTAAGGAACTTTTGAAGACCTCAAAGTCTAACGGACATGCAATGGAAGTTGTTTCTAGAAAAGATGTTGCATTACTTCCTTGAAGGCCAGGACAACTTATACAAATGGGACAAAAACAGAGAACATCAGCTCTATATCAAATTTGAAAAGAGGATCAATGTCCTTCAGAACATGCATGACGAGATCGGACACAGGGGCTTTCAAATGGTATACAACCATATTCAACTTCATTTCTTCTGGCCGAACTTGATGGATGATACAAAATGGTACCTAAGGACATGCAACAAGTGCCAACAACAACAGATGAAACACATGGTTATTCTGCCCATGGTACAGACTCCACAACTGCTATTCTTTTGAGCTCACTGTGACACAATGTTCATGCCACCCTTGAAAGGTTGATATCGAGGAATGAGGTACATTCTGCAAGCTCAGTGTTTGCTTACACATTGGCTGGAGTACATGATCTGCCAGAAAGAAACAGCCAAGGTCATTGAAGACTTCATTCATAAGAACATCCTCTGTTGTTGGGGTGCTATCAGCAAAATCATCATGGATAATGGTTCTCCTTGGATCAGTGCTATGAATTCCCTCAAGGAAAAGTACCACTTGAACCACATTCGCATTTCGAGCTACAATTTGAGGGCAAACAGAATAGTCAAACAGAGTCATCAAACGGTTCAAGAATCAATTATCCATTTGATGTCCAAAGACAAGTCAAAATGGCCCAAAGTGGTTCCGGCTGTATTCTGGGCACAATGAATATCAATTCACAGTGCTACAGGAATGAGTCCTTTCTACATGGCTCATGGAATTCACCCCCTTCTGCCAATGGACATTATAGAGGCAATCTGGCTAGCTCTGCCCCCAGATCAACTCCTGTCACATGCAGACCTAGTGGCATTCCACACTTGACAACTCCTAAAGAGACCAGAGGACTTAGCGGAAATCAAAAGGAGGATTTTGAAAGCTCAATACGTGAATGCAGAAAGGTTTTGAGAATGATTCAAGAACCTGATGTACAATCACAATTTTGAAATGGGCAACTTAGTCTTCATAAGGAACAGCAGGCAGGATGGCCCCCTCCATGATAAGATGAAGAATCAATATATGGGACCATATATTGTTGTCAAGCAGAGATCTGGAGGCGCTTATATAGTGGCTGAACTCAACAGTTTGATATTCGGGCATACAATTGCCAAGTTCAGGGTTATACCCTACCTGGCCTGAAAAGACATGTTGAGTGCAGTGGAGATGGTCCTCTGAAACCTCGAAAATGCGGACTTTGAAGTGAACAAACTGGACCACAAAGCAGAATTTGAATGTTCAAATGAGGAAGCAGAAGAAGAAGAGGAGGAAAGCAAGAACCAGGAGATAGGTGGAGACATTGTGGAAGACGGGGACAAAGGAGAAGACTTGGCTTCCAAGTTGCCCTTGTATGTTCAGATGTCCTTGTAGAACAAGGTGGTAGGCTCTAGTAGGACTGGCATTCTCCTCTTGCCCCTAGTAGTGGCAGTTTCTTGAAGCCATTGGTGGCAGCTAGTTGCATCTTCAAATTCAGCCAGCCTAACAGTTCTAGAAGTAGAGCAAGGAGCAGTTCCATTAGCTGTAGGCTGCTTATTGGTATGAGTCAATGGCATTGAAGATGACCTAGTATGTACAACTGTGCACCCAGAGGCATGAACCAGGTAGGTCACATGTCTTGTGATAGGACCCTAGATCCTGCTTTTCTACATTTGGTACAACCTACTGGACACGGCTGGACTGGCCCCTGTGGAAAATAGCCGTGAGTTTGTGGTGGGGGCGAGGGTTGCCCCCCTGGCAAAAGTGTGGACCCTAGTGGTCAACATAGGTGCGGCTCCGACTATAAGCGGGATCGGATATCCATCTCTGATTTAAACGGAGGCAGATGACGTCTTGACCCTGGAAAGGGGCCTGGGCACATGCGCGGGGTTCGGAGACTGGAGACCGCGGAGGATGCCGAGATGGCTGGAAGGGATGGAACCCCGGGGTTGGCAAGTGGTTGGTAATGATATTGTTATTGTTATGGGATGGATAGAATAGTAACGGACAGCGGGAGCAGCGCAGTATATTGATAGCAATGATAGAGTGCCACTAGTATAATCAAATACATTTTTATATTAAACGAGTGTGGCAGGCAGATTACCAAAGACGGGAAAGATCAAAGTCCCTCGTTCGCGATCGTGATCGGCCAGCGACGTCTATCCGCCTTCTTGGAACGCACCCACCACTGACGGGCACCGAATACCGAGCCCTGGGATCCACAGGGAACCCAACTCATTTTCGCTTTTTCTCTCTGGTCGTTTGCCTTTGCTCTTTCACTGCTGGCGACGATTATTACAGTCTGCTTCGTATCACGCCCTGCAGGAGAAGCGGCGACATCATACTTGCGTCATCGTACCATCACAGAAGAGACGACGAGCCTCTGGCACTGGATATTGAGGACAGCACCGATCCTCGAGGACAAGCTTGCCCGATCAAGTCCCATTCCAGTACAACGCCCAACAACAAACACCTAAAAAACAAACGGAGCCTTATTTCAGTGAATACATCCTGCATATACCTTTGTTTACACGGTCATGCTCCCTTCCATCTCCCATTCCCACCCAACACCATCCGCAGATGCCGTTTCTTCTTCTGCGTCCTCATCTCGTTGGACGCCTTCCTCCAACACAGACCCTCCAGACGTCTCGGTACGCTCCTCATCAGACCGGGAACTGTCTGGTACTCCTTCGGGAGGTCGAAGAATACGCACGCGATACACTGCCAACACCTTTTTTCGAGACGAGGTACTCAGTATTCCCGGGTATCAGTTTAGTAAAGCGTATAGGTGGGAAGACGTCGGTAGCACCACCCTTCTTACGCAGGGTGTCAACCTCAAGGATGGCAGCAACGTCTTCGCCAAGATGGCTATGGCTCATACAGCTGGGGCACTAGCGCTCGATAGGGAGTTTAATATGTGCGTCCTACTTTTCATCTTCCAGCTGCAAGAATACTCACGACCATCCAGATTGAAGATGCTTTCCCAGGACCCGGAGGCTGTTGGCAAACTCCTTCGTGTCCTAGACTATTTCGTCGTTCCCCGCCTCAACGGCGACATGACCGTGCTCCTCCTTTCCCATCCGGGGGAAAATATCCTCTCTCAGTACATACCACCGTCGAAACTGAACGCTGTGCTCTTCCCTCAAAGAAGACAAGGGGAGGAGAATGAAGAAGGGGTATGGGACGAGCAGGCGCATACGATGCCCATGGAGCTCGTCACCTTCCTCGAGTACGTCATCTCTCACCTCCATCGCATCTTTCATCTTTATCCACTCCTTCATCCATTCCCTTCCTTCTTGTCGATCCCGCTCTCAGCCTTATTTATTTCTTCATCCCGTCTATATTTGGTCATTGTCCCCTTCGATGTCATCATGCCCTCCTTCGTTTCTATCCCCTCTTTCGCTCGTATCCCTTTCTTTCTGATAAATAACGGACACATTGGCTAACATCCGTACGCAGGTTCGCAGTGCAAGCAACCCAGTGCCTCGAAGCCGTCCATAGCCGCGGATTGATCCACCGCGAAGTTCGGATCAACGCATTCCACTATTCCTCCTCTGGTCGGGTCCGACTCGCTCACTTCGGAAACCGCTCTGCATCGCTCGAATCGCTCGGTGGACCATCCGGCCTGGTTCTCCAGTCAGAGGATCGCGATTGGGCCAAGGCGAAGGAGGCGATGAGCTACATGCCCCCCGAGCAGATCAACAACAGTGCGACGATCGTCGACCGGGAAGACCATCGGACAGATCTCTACGCCCTTGGTGTGGTGCTATGGATTTTGCTCAGCGGGCAGGGCATCCTTCCCTTCGAGGGGGGTGTGCGCGAGTTTGTCAGCATCGTACGTCAACAACGTCCGCTCAGAATTCACGAAGTGCGGAGAGACGTACCGAAGGTCATCTCAGATATGATCGACAAACTTCTTTCTAAGGACCCAGAGGACAGATACTCGAGTGCTATTGGGCTCAAACACGACTTCCTCCAATGCCAGAAATGGCTGAACATCGCTAGCACCACGAGTCAGAGTCTTTCCGCCGAGCTCATTCCTAAGTTTGAGCTTGGGAGACAAGATAAATACCTCGAGTTCACGATGCCGCACGCTCTCTTCGGCAGAGAAAAGGAGGTCGAGGTCATACATGCTGTCATACATGCTGCTGCAAGTGGCGGTGGCTCGCACTTCTCTGGATCGAGACATTCTCTCGCCCTCTCCGCAGCGCCCAGCACGCTCATTGCTGCTATGGCAGGGAATGGAATCGAAGATGAGGAAGGGGGTGACTCGCGCTCCCATTCTGGGAAGAGTGAAAGCACGCACAGTGTCCCCCCCGGAGGGGGTTTCAACAGGCACAATAGTGCCAGCGCTGGGGACATGAAGCGCACGCTCACACCGCAGGAACACGCTGTCGGCTCGGCCATCTCCTCCGACGCCCTGGACAAGCTTGTACGCGAGGAGCGAACTTCAGCGGGGACGAGTGGGACAGGGACTGGCGCAAGCAGCCTAACAGGCGAAAACCTACGACGGATCCCCAAGCTCTTCCGGCGCAAGATGAAGCCTCCTGGGCGAAGCTTCGCTGTTGTTGTCCAAGGCCCCGGAGGGATGGGAAAGTCTTCCCTTGTTATGGAGGCGATGCCCTTCTGGAGACAGGAGGGTGGGCTCTGGGGCTCAGGCAAGTGCTCACACGCGGATTCCACACCCTACGGCCCTGTGTTTTCCTGCCTCTCAAGTGTCCTGCAGCAATTATCCAGCGTCTACTCGGATGAGACTTTTGAATTCGTTGAGAAGCTCCGGAACAGGCTCGGTGCGAACTTTAGGAACGTACAGCTTCTGTTTAACACTGCCCCCGAATTGAAGGGCATCTTGGCTCTACACGATGTTACCTCCTTTGCAGAAGTGCACTCGGGGAGCACTGTCGAACTCCGAGCGAGGTTCATAGACCTCATGGTGGACGTGTTTGCTGCTTGTTCCGAAATCCGACACTTGGCTTTGGTGCGTCATGGTATCCGAATTGCGCGGTTAGCTCACGTACTTATCTTCTCTTTCCTACAGTTCTTTGATGACTTGCACAATGCGAACGAATCCACCCTCGAGGTTGTCTCGGCACTGATATCCGCGAAACTACGCATGATCGTCTTTGGCACAGTAAGATCCGAATCTGAGTGAGCACCTCATGCTAACCTCACAATGCTTCTGACTCTGCCCCAGTATCCGGCTTGAACGGATCAGGAAAGTATTTACCAAGTCTACTCGTGCCACTTGGATCGAGCTGCATCCTCTGACAACGGACGCCATGAGCTCCTTCGTTTCCCAGACTCTGCGAGTGCCCCCTGACACATGCACTAACCTCACGAAACTGGTGCAACGAACTAGTCGAGGGAACCCTTTTGCTGCTCGGAACCTGTTGACTGCATTACGACGTCAAAATTACGTACGTAATCCTCTTCGCCCGAAATTCGCTCCTGATGAAACTTGCAGATATATTTTGATTGGGAGGGAAACCATTGGCAGTACAATATCGACCAAATTCAAGATAAGTTTCTCACCGAGCATTTTTCCCAGTCCGATCCGGGAGACGTCGAATTCCTCGTCACACGAATGCGCGAGTTCCCCGAAGTCATGCAGCGTTATGTAGTCTGGGGCTGTTTTTTCGGCCCCGCATTCAAAATCACCGATGTGGCGATGATGATGGATTGGGAGGAGGCGAACGGGGCTGATGATTCGGATTCGGATGAACTCAAGTCTAGTCAGAGGTCGATGCAGGGGTTGCAAATGGCGCTTGCGGAAGGTTGGCTCGTTCATCGTGGGAGGGAGACCTGTGCTTTTAGCCGTGAGTAGTCTGACTGTCTTCGAGCTTCCTCTCACTGTGCCTTCTTAGATGATCGATTCCGCCAAGCGGCGGTTGCTTTTACTGAGCAGATGCCGGTAGATGTCGTCATGAGCATGAACCTCAAGGTATCCCCTTACTTCCGCACTGTGTGCTATGATCTTACCGTTCCCCGAAGATCGCTCTGGTGCTGTTACAACAAGCGAATCCGGACTATTTCCGCGTGGCCGATTTTGCGAAGCGCAGCATACCTATGCTCCCTGACCATCCCAAGCGCAGCGCATTCTTTGACGTCTTCCTGCGCGTCAGTAGTCAGGCGACACTCCAAGGGGCGCATGAAATGGCACTCGAATATTGTCAATGTGCGCGGCAGTTGTTGTTGGAGGAAGCGTGGAACGAGGATAATCGGGAAACGACCCTCTCACTTCTGCTCAAGACTGCAGAGTAGGTAAAAACGTCTTGTGACGATCTCCGCTGAATGAGGATGATGTAGGTTGATGACCTGGACTGGGGATAACTGGTCTTCTGACCAATTACTCAATGAGATATTACAACAAACAGTCTCCCCCGAAGACGTAGGTGAGGTTGCGAGGTTACAAGCGAGGAATTGTTGGAAGAGAAACGACTTTCGCGTACGTTTTTATTTTCTTACATTATGACTCATCTCATTTCTTGCAGGATGGACTGACCAAAACGCTGCATGGTCTGCGAGCGTTAGGTGTGGAGTTGGAAGTTAGTACTCGTGTCTATGTTCTGCGCCATCCTCACATTCTATCTCTAGGAACACGTCTCTGAGGAACAAATAAACGCTATGTGCGTACTATCATCATATTTATCCACAGTACTGTTGACATGTGCGGCAGATACGAGCGTGTCCGTTCCCAAATTCTCGAGACTGGATTTGACCAAATCCTTGCCTTGCCTCACTGTTCCGACCCAAAAGTCGAGCTCATGGTCTCACTCCTCAATGATACAAGCATTAACGCGCATTGGGCACAAGGCCAGGGATTGACCGATGTTGTAGGACTTAAAGCACGTTTTCCTCCTATTTCTCCTTGACATTGCTAACTGTGCCTACGTAGAATATCGAACTGAGCTTAAAGTGCGTTATACCTAATACGACACAAGTTGATGTTCATCAATCATTTCCAGACATGGGATCTCCACTGGTAGTCCTGGAGGATTTATGTGGGCTCTGGGTGTCGCAGCGGAACGCAAGGCACACTTCAGATTCGGGCAGCAGATGGGCAAACTAGCGATGCAACTTGCGGCCAAGCACTCTGTGATCGGTGACAGAGCGTACGTGATTTTCCCATATTGTTGACAAGAGATGGTTGACACAAGCACGCAGCAATATGAGGTCATGTATATTACATTGGCCTCGGGATGGGAAACTGAGCACATTCGAGCCAACCTCGCTAGAACAGAAGTCTGCACTAC
>NW_024467208.1:239700-241436 GCF_000292625.1 Dacryopinax primogenitus | reverse complement strand
GGTAGTCCTGGTAGGATTTAGTGTGGGCTCTGGGTGTCGCAGCGGAACGCAAGGCACACTTCAGATTCGGGCAGCAGATGGGCAAACTAGCGATGCAACTTGCGGCCAAGCACTCTGTGATCGGTGACAGAGCGTACGTGATTTTCCCATATTGTTGACAAGAGATGGTTGACACAAGCACGCAGCAAATATGAGGTCATGTATATTACATTGGCCTCGGGATGGGAAACTGAGCACATTCGAGCCAACCTCGCTAGAACAGAGTCTGCACTACGACTGTCCCGAGCAGCCGGTGACCGGTAAGTCCTAAATCGTACTAGACGTCATATGCTGACACGCGCCAGGATTTACGCAAGCCTAGCGACTCTCTTCAACGTACAGACTCAGTTGTTCACATGCCGTCACTGTGCGCTCTACTCATGCTCTTCGTTCGACGTGTGATTGATCTTCCGTTTTAGTGAGCGAACTAGTTACGTCTTGCGAGGATGCCTATCAAGACGTCACCACATGGATTTCAGGAAACAACACGGAAATTCTCGTCATGGGTAAATTCCTTCATTCGGTTCCTTACTGGCGACTTACGTTAGTTCTAGCTATCTTGATGTGTGCTCGGGCCTTTGGAGGGTATACTGTCAACACGAAGCTTGAGGACGCCCTCGACTGTGAAGAGTTCATCGAATCGGAATATCTTGAGAACGTCGTCATGCAATCCGCCAATGTTCCGTTTGTCCTGAACTGGTGAGTGGCTTTCTCACGCAAGGGCATCACCCTCATACTGTCGTCAGGTACAATGCTTTCAAGGTCGTTGCGTTATACAGCCTTGGATACTGGTCGCGGGCTGCGGAGCTCGGATTCCAGATATACGAGTCTCGCAAGTGGCACCCCAAGTACGTCGATCATATGAGCTCGAAACAATGAATCGAGGCTTATCACTTCAGCTATCGCCATGTTCGCTTCGGGTTAACGTTTCACTCTCTGGCGATGATACAATGCCTCCGCGATCGTCATATTGATCCTGCCGACCGAGCGAAGTACTTGGAGCAAATCCGAAGCAATCAGGAGTACGTCAGAAAGTACGTTGAGATGTTGCTGTCAACCTGCCTCGACATTCATCTCTCGGCAGGTGGGCTCAAGCATCACCAAAGAACACAATGCATTGGATTGCTCTCGTGGATGCTGAATTTGCGTCGCTCACTGAAGGAGCTGACGCATTGAAGCTATATGACGTCGCCATTAAGGTCGCCTCAGACAATGACTGGATGTGCGTGATATCTCCTGTGCAATTGAATTGAAATATCCTTCTGACGTCAACTCGAAGCTTGGAAGAGGGGTGGGCCTTGTACTTAGTAAACCACTGCCCGTGATTGTCGTGCGCGCCTACTAACAATTGTTATCAGGCTGGCTCTCATTTCATCCGATGTGCCATGGTGTAAGCATTTAAAGCTGAAGCTTCTGTTTGCATCACTTTCTCAACCTGCCGCAGGAGCTTTGGGAGCGAAATGCAGCGTCGTGGAATCGGTCGACAAAACCAATGGGGCGCGCTTGGCATTGTCGTACGCTATCACGCCAAGCTTCCACATGCTTTTCTGATATCATTGTATAGAGCTCGATGGAGAAATCCTGCGAGAAGTCGGATTCTATATTCAAGAGGGCTGTGACGGTGGACGTGGGCACTCAGACGGAACAGATTGATCCCATCCCTCGCTCTGCATATCTGGCGTCTCGTACCAATTCTT
>NW_024467208.1:161860-238003 GCF_000292625.1 Dacryopinax primogenitus | reverse complement strand
CATGTCTCCGCACGACATGAAGAATCTCTGGCAACCCGTTTTAGTCAAGTTGATCAATCTACGACACGCAAATTCGGCGGGACGGGTCTGGGATTATCTATCTGTCTTTCCCTAGTGAAGCTCATGCATGGTGATGTCGGTGTTTCATCCGAATTGGACAAAGGCTCGCAGTTCTGGTTTCGAATTCCCGTCACCATACACGAATCTGCAGAAACCGCGAAAGAGAAGGCCCTGATGCAAGCATACCGACTAAACCTCATCAATTCCGACGCCATGGTTCTTCTCTCTTCACCGACCGACACCACTCGGGATCTTCTCCAGGCTGCGTTGATCGGTGTGAAGTCTCTGGTCTGTAATAGCACGGAAGATACGGATATATTCCTCAGGGATGCTGGCATGAAGAAGGACCGTGTGGAATTTGTGGTTGTTGATGAACACGCGGAAGCCCGCATCGACGACATTGCCCATCTCCTCCAAGAATATCCTAGTTTAAGTCACGCAAAGATCATCCATCTTTGTGCTCCGTCAGCAGACTTCCTCAACCGCAGACCTGGCGCTAAGGCTGGTGTCGCCATCGAAGCTGTCGCCCCCGAAATGCACACATATATCCATGGCGGCCTTATCGCTAGAATGGCGAAGCCGGCCCGTACACAGAAGTTCCTTCGAATACTCTCAAGGATGTGGGATGCTCGTAGCGGTTACACGAACGGCTCTACCCTGAGAGATGGTCTCCGCGGTAACAAGATATCAGCCGATATAGCCTCCCGTTCGGTCGCATATGCTGGAAATGTCCTGGTGGCAGAAGGTCAGTACTTCTACATTGAATAATTTCAATACCTCACAGAGAACTTCTAGACAACCCGATCGCGCGGAATCTTCTCGTAAGGCAGTTACAACGGCACGGCTTGACGGTGACCGCAGCAAACAATGGTGAAGAAGCGATTCAATTATGGGAGAAGCATCCACCTGGTTACTTCACTGCAGCTCTCTTTGACCACCGTAAGCAGTTCCTCTTAGGACGGTATCAATCCGGTTGAACATCCGGAACATAGACATGCCAATACTGGACGGTGTGGAAGCAACAAAGCGTCTGAGAGCATTAGAGAACAGGCGTAAGGTCCGACGACCGTTAGTCAGTGAGTTGTTACCCAGCACGTAGATGTTGATGACTGTTCACACTCTATTGGAGTCTTTGCTGTGTCTGCGGATTGTCAGGACTCAACAAAACTTCTATGCTTATCGGCGGGCATGACATACTTTCTGACCAAGCCTTTACGCCAAAGTGAGCGTCTGTCCATTTGCTGGGGAAGGTCCTCACCGTTGATATTCAGATGATCTTCTTACTATTCTGCGGTTATTTGAAATGGACCCTACTAATTCGCACTGATCTCTATTTTGGGATATTGACTCTCTGGTACTGTATGGATAGGTCTGATATTATAGCCTTTCCTCTTACTCGCACTGTATTTGGTGATATAGATGCATCGTTTGTAAAATATAACTGAGTAACTCCAGTATTAACTCCATTTGTGCCTTGTTACCCTGATATTCCACTCCATTGCCATAACGTCGCATTGGCATTGTGCATTGTATCAACATCATGGTGCCTAGTGTGCCAGTGATTACGGACTCGATATGTATCTACGATGTTACGCCCAGTGTGAACCAGGGGAAAAGTAAGAGTTAAGCCGCCCCAACAGCGGCGTGCCCCTTGATACTCTTCCATTCGACAAAAATACTGAGCAAGGCGGCGAGGCCCAACAGGGGGATAGCAAAGGCAAACGCTGCTTGGAGACCACCCATGTATGCCCTGAGGATGCCTGGTAGTACCTCTTGGGGGAATACTATTCTGAGCTCGCTTGCCCCTGTGGCGAGAACCAAGGCCGGATCAATACTGGGCGCTGAACTGGGCAGAACGGCAAGCAGACGGTTGGCGAAGATAGCCTGAGCAGCAGAAATGAAGAACGCGCCTCCGATCGTCTGGAAGAAGAGGGCCATAGCCGTCACAGGTGCGACGTCCTTCACGTCAACCATAGCCTGAGAGGCGCTGATGGGTATCTGAAGGCCGAGCCCAATGCCAACCCCTGCGACGACTTGGTAGCTGATCCATTGTGGAGATGGAGTGCCAATGTCAAGGAGATAGATAAGGCCAGAGCCGATTGTTGCCAACACAGCACCGATCACGAGAAGCGGAGCGAAATGTCCCCATAGGGTTACGATGTTCCCAGCGAGGAAGGTGAAGAGTGCGACTCCAAGAATAAGGGGGATGTTCCTCACCCCAGAGTCGGACGCAGACACGCCATCCACAGATTGGAAGTAAATGGGGAGGAAATAGAGGATAATGAAGAATCCGCCGGTGAGGAAGAAGATGTACCCCGCGGAGAGGGCGACAGTGCGTTGCTTGAAGAGGTGAGGGGGAAGGATAGCCCGTTCTCCCATGTGCCACTCAATGCCGATGAAAGCACTGATCATCAACACAAAGCCAACAAGCAGGCCAATGATGGTGCTGCTTGACCAAGGCTGGGTCACCCCGCCCCATTGCAGAGCGAGTAGGTAGCTGATCAGCGCACCCATGATCATGCCCGTCCCCAGAGGGTCCATCTGGAGCAGTTTCTCCTTCCCAGTCGCGGAGACTGGTTTGGCCGCCGCAGGGGTAGAGAAGAAGACGGCAATGATCGCTGCCGCGACGCCACCGATCGGGAGATTGATCCAGAAGCACCACCTCCACGTGAGTTTCTCGGTGAAGACCCCACCCAGAAGGGGACCAATGACGCTCGCTAGGCCATACGTTGCGCCGATGATGCTGATGTAGGATGGACGATGCTCTGGCCTGGCGCTGAATGCGACGATAGTATACACGCCGGAGAACGCGCCGCTTGCTCCCATTCCGGCAATCGCTCGTCCGATGATGAGCGCCGTGCTGTTCGGTGCAGCTGCACAGATCAGCGAGCCGAGCTCGAAAATCCCAATGGCAAGGAGGAATGCAGGCTTGAGTGGAAAATACTTGTAGGCTTTTCCCCAGGTGGACTGGAACGACCCAAGGGTGAGAAAGAACGCGCTGCCGTACCAACCGACGTCAGCGAGGTTCTTGAATTCATCTGTTATTCGCGGGATGGCAGTAGCAACGATGGTCATATCGAGGGAGCCGAGGGAGGTAGCGAGGATAAGAGCGCTTATGATGGCAACGAGCTTGAAACAGGACGGGTAAACGGTATCTGGTTCGCCAAACCGGCTTGCATTGTCGAATGTTGGGCCAGGGAGAGTGCGTGCCTGTTTCTCCGGGATTATTGCAGGTTCCTTCTCTCTGGCTGAAGGTGCATAGCTCGGTTGTTCCGTGTCGATCGCTCTTCGTTCGCTTATCGTCGACACCTCTGAAGTCAGGTCATTCCTCGTCCTGCGGGGTAAAGGCACTATCTCCGCAGGTGCCAGCTGCTTCATATCAACGGTTCTCGTGCTGTTTGATGCCATGTCAGGTGCCGATTGCTGTTCCTATGCTGAAAGGAAGAGAGGTGACGTTGGGTAGATGCTGGTACGGAGGACTGCGTCTCCACTCGCGCTTTGTTTTGGTGCACCGTTTCGCCGTCAACAGAACTGCTCTTATAGCCATCCAAACTCGGCACTCCTCAGAAGACTTGCCACAGTAGCTCCCAACCCCCTTGCCGACAACTATGCTGTACAATGCTTAGACAGGGCCAGGACAACAGCAAGCTCATATCAGAGCATCGAGAGAGTTCCACAACAGAAGGAATGAGCCCATCGGCCATAAGATAAGAGCGAAGGACAGTATTCTTCACGACCAGACCAGTGAAGGTATTGCCAGTAAGTGAGAGGATGAATGTACAGTCCGATACACAGGCCAAGCCTCTGACCTAGAAATGATGTGTAAACAAGTCTTGGCAAAGCGTTGGATCTTATAAGCACACCCTATTATTGACCCCGTAATCGCCGATCGGCTCCGGATCGGGTGGGAAGGAAACAAGTTACAGGATTACCTCATCATAATTACCCGTTTTGGTCCCGAACCTGGTCAGAAGCCGTTTGTTTACATTCCTTGCAGAGTCTTGTCCATCACAAACCACAACACAGTAAAAGCAACGTCAATCCCTAATATAAAGGCAGCGGGGCTTTCCAGGATGCTACCTCGTTCGCGAGGTTTGCTCGGAGATTACTAACTGCTGCAATGACATGCAACGCCGATTTCCTCCCTCGACCTGGACAGTACATCTCAAGACAGATCGAAGAAGCCAGCTTTTCCGCACCGAGAGATTGTAAGCAAGCTCCCAAACATGCCTAACACTGATCTGAGGAATCATACAGGCTCAGTTGAAGATTGTCCCCGCCGAAAGGCATCCTGGCTTTTCAGGATGCTGCCTCGCTCGCCGAGGTCTGTTCGGGGACTACACACTAACTTCTAGGATTTGCCAACACCCGGTCGACAATCATCTACGGGGCCAATCATTGCGGTGTGAGTACCAGCTACCATCATGACGGTGTTAACATTCGTGTCACAGGATCTCTCGACTGCAACATCTGAAGAGAAGACTGATGGAACCAAGAGATCATACGCAGTCTCCCGGACATGCCCAGCACTGATCTTCGTAATACATGTTCTGTTTAAGAACTCGTCCCCGCCGACAGGCACGCTGGCTTTGCAGGGTGCCACCTCGTTCGCCGAGGTCTGTTCGGGGACGATGTACTAACATCTAGGACTTGCGAACAACCGCCCGACAACATTCATCATATATATGTAGGCTCGCGGTGCCACCCCCGACTATCTGATTGACGTCGAGCCTGGTCTGATCTGTCGTACGGAACCTCTTCACATCATCACGACATCAGAATTAGCTAGGTCATGCCCACACACCAAATTAATTGCTGACGAGATCTGCAGATGTCTTCCGACTGGGACGCAAGTCATTGACTGGACGACATGAACGCAATCCAGCATGAAAGGCGCGACGACACCCGCAATTCGAGCCACGCCCGTGCTCCAGACTGCACCGTAGGTGAATATACCCCGCGATCTTATCGGGCTGATTGTTCCTGTAGTTTCCAGATTGACGACACATCCACTTCGGAATATCTACTCGACGCTATCTGACGACGAGCGACCCTCCCGACGACGCAAGGCCGCGAATGGAAACGCAAGGAGCTGCAGGGAGAGGAAGTTTCGCACGCATCTCCGTTTTATCTCCGATGATCGCTGAATTCTCGTTTCTAGTAGGGCAGATTGACAAAGGTATCGCGTGGTCGGCGCGTGTTGCCGTGGAGGTAGAACTTGAAGTGAGTACTTACATGTGTGTCCTGCCGCATCCTTATCTTCTTTGTCTAGGAGAACGTGTGAGGGACGAGTCAACCCGATGTGAGTATACCTATCTCCATAACGGTGCTGACATATACAGGCTCTGTTTAGAATCGTCCCCGCCGAAAGGCATCCTGGCTTTTCAGGATGCTGCCTCGCTCGCCGAGGCCTGTTCGGGGACTATATACTAACTTCTACCACGTGAACAGCGCGAATTCCTTCCCCACTCATCGCCCTCCTGATATCCCATGTGCTACGAATCTAGGTGACCATCCATTCCCTCCCCGCAGCGCTACTGAATATGTCCTAGTATTCAACATTCCCCGACACTCGTCCAGGCTCGACGCGAACAAGACACCGAAACGACCACGAATCTCCGGAACAAGCTTGGCACCGACTTCAGCAACGGGTAAGGTTGCTTAAACCCCGCTCCCCTCCCCCTGAGTTGAAAGCATCCTGGCTTTGTGGGATTCTGGCTCGTTCGCCGAGGTGTGCTCGGGGAGTACTGACTTCTTCTAGGACTTGGAAAACGGGAAACCGATTCCTCCCTCGCTGTTGCCTCCACCTCAACATCTCGCATGTCCCGACCTGTGCGCTCTGAAATCTAGCTGAGCACCCATTCACTCGCCATTCACTCGCCGCACTGATGTTGACTGTATTCCAGTACTCAATATCCTCCAGCACTGGTCGACTCGAACAAACCATTCAAATTCGTCAAGATCCCGGAATAGGCTTCAGGCACCGAGCTCACTGGTAAGGTATAAGTTTGTCTAACACCGCCCCCGATCTGCAAGAGCATCCTGGCTTTGCAGGATGCTACCTCGTTCAACCAAGGCCACGCGGGGATCAAGCAGCGAAGTATGTAGCATAATCTGGATGGACTCTCGCCTCCCCCTGGAGACTGCAAGCACGATCCAGCTATAACAAATGGAACATTCACCCGTGATGTAGATGCATCCTTTGTATTGTATGACTGTTTGACTGGAGTATTTCCGGTTTGTACCATCGTATCTATGGCTAGGTGGCTATGCAGATTCTTCCATTCCGGATTCCGGATTCTGTGTCGGGGAACCCGTATGTTCTCTTCCCCTTCAAATTTCCTGAGATCCATCTCGGACCCGACTGATGTCCCGTGTTACCCCACTCTGAAGGTTGTACGCTGTTATCTCATTAACTAGGTTGGCCATCTTCTACATTCTTACACGTGAGGCTCTAGTGTCGATAACTCAAATAGAACGTGGTTCTACATTGCTATCGTCTGTCTATGCGCAAAGTTAAGCCGCACCTGCCACCGCTTGGCCCTTGATATTCCGCCATTCTACGAAGACGCTGAAGACGGCCGCTATGCCCAAACAAGCGACAGCCAGCGCATATACGTCTTTTAACCCGTCCATGTATGCGTGTAGGATCGCTGGAAGCACATCTGCCGAGAACACTGAGTGCAAGTCCGTCGCACCAGTCGCGATGACAAGCGTTGGGTTGATGCTTGGTACCGTCCGTGCAACCGTCTTCAGCAGTTGATTCGTGAAGATACTCTGACCCGCTGAGATGAACAAGGCCCCACCGATGGTCTGGAAAACTGCACGCAAAAGGTGAGTCACATCCTCAACTGCAGAGCAGATGATCTTACAGAGCACGGTAGCCGTCACGGGAGCCAGATCAGACATGGGTACTCGAGCTTGAGCAGCGGTAATCGGAATTTGGATAGCGATCCCAATGCCGACACCTGCGATGACTTGATATCCAACCCATTGTCCTGTGCTGGTGCCGATATCAAGAGTATAGAGCAAGCCGCCCCCGATTGTGCTGAGGCAGGCACCGAAGACCATCAGAGGCACATAATGGCCCCACCAGCTGATGATATGCCCTGAGAGGATGGAGAAGATCGCCACTCCGAGAATGAGTGGCACGTTGCGCACCCCGCTCTCGGATGCGGAGACGTTGTCGATGCTCTGGAAATAGATAGGAACATAGTAGACGAGGAGGAAAAAGCCTCCTCCTAGGCTGCGCAACGTGAGTGATCTCTTCCAAACAACTTGTGCTGATGGCTCACAAGAATATGAAGGCAGAAGCGATCCCCACTGTTCGCTGCCTCAGGAGACGGGGTAAGATGAGTGACCTCTCACCCATTCTCCACTCGAGCACCACGAACATAATGACAAGCAGCCCGAAACCGATCAGTAGCCCATAGACATTCGGATTGCTCCATGGCAGGGTGACACCTCCCCATTGCAACGCGAGCAGGTAACATATGACTGCGGCCATGATGGTGAACGTTCCCAGCAAATCCATCTGCAACAACTTCTCCTTGGCGCTTGCTTGCACGGCTTTGGCAGCCTCCGGCGTTTGAAAGAAGAGGAAGATCATGACTGCAGCAGAGCCGCCAATGGGGAGATTGATGTAGAAGCACCATCTCCAGGTGAGTCGGTCTGTAAATACGCCACCCAGCAACGGTCCGACTACTGAAGCTACACCGTAGGTAGCGCCCAGGATACCCGTGTACGCCGGTCGACGATGAGGGGGAGCGGCAAATGCGATGATCGTGTATACACCCGATGCAATGCCAGCTGCACCGAGACCCGCAATTGCCCGGCCTATGATGAGCGTGACACTGTTTGGCGCAACAGCTGTGAACAATACTCAGTACAAGCAATCGAAACTCAGGCTGCAACGTACCGCAGATCAAGCTACCGAGCTCGAAAATGGCTATGCTGAGCAGGACGCCATACTTGAGCGAGAAATACTTGAATGCCTTTCCCCATGTGGACTGGAAGGACGCCAGAGTGAGGAAGAAAGCCGACCCGTACCAACCGACGTCGTCAAGACTATGAAACTCATCTGTAATCCTTGGAATAGCAGTTGCAACGATGGTCTTAAGTACTCGCTATTCAGACTTGGACACCGATAGTTTCAGAGGACTGACGTACCATGTCTAGGGCGGCTAGGAACATACTTGCAACGACAGCAACCACGACAGCAACCAATCGGAACCCAGACGGGTAATAAACTTCGACTACTGTTGTCTGGACGTCATCGCTCCCCTGGGGCGGCTTTTCTGTCGGCACACCACTTTCGGGCAATTGAATGTCCGCAAGCGTGTTTTCGGTCATGGATGATCGCCCAGAAAGAGGAGGGAATGTGGTACTGTTCGGGGCAGTCATTGTTGATATATTGATACAGTGCGAGAGAGGGAAGGGATTTAGACCCAAGAGAATCGACCGAGATGGTGGAGTATTTTATAGCATGGAAAAAGAAGGGGCACCCACACGTCTTTGTCATGGATAAAAAGGTGATTGAAGTCATGACGAAATAATTTGAGTGACCTCAATCTTTTGATCGTAGGAATGCTATCTGTCAATGCACGCGTCGTCTACTGGTCTGGGCATGTAGGTGTGATGAATATCTCTGGCTCGGGCTGGCCCAAGTCGGTGACTCGCATGAAAAATAGTCGATCAGCGTGGACGCGCCGCAATAGAAGCATCCACGCAGACCCTGGGTGACGCGCTGGTGGGGCATGCCCATTCGTCCGTCGGTCCACTGTCCACGGATGAAATGGTGATTGGATTAGCTAATGTGATTCATGAGCTGACATCCATCATTTTCTCTAACACCAATTATTCCCACTCTCCGTACGATCGAACATTCTCGCTGATATCTCCTCTAGCTGAACTCTGACAGGTGACTCATGCTGCACCAAAGATCAAGCCAGCTACTCTCAATGATGACTAGATGGCATGCATGGAGGCTGACGAAGCCCCACCGAAGCCCCACGCGGGAGGGTCCTACCACTGCGCCTACGTCAGAAACACCTGTGAGCTTCTTGAGGCGGGCAAAGAGACCTTGCCCGCCTATGCCCGCCTTGGTCCTATCTTCGAATCTGGTGCAGTCGAACAACATGAGCTCATGCCTGTTAAGAGGGCATCCACGCTCAAAAGCTGGAGAGTCATTTTGCCTGTAGTCGGTCATGCTGGCAACACTTCACTTCACCCATTGATCGGAATTGAATGCAGGATAAGCATAGCCAATCTATCATATTAAACGAGCAGTGTGAATCTAGGATTGGCACGCATCTATTTACAGTACAAGAATGGCAGTGTTTTATTCGATGCAAACAGCCGATGTTGTTCGCTCAGTGATTATCAAGGAAGTCGTACGAGGCATATCCTATCTCCCGTCCGGTCAGAAAGACAGTATCTAAGCATCCCCATCCTTCTCATCATCCCTCGCACTCTCGAATGTCTTCCACTCTACAAACACACCGGATACCGTTGCCAACCCAAGAACAGCAATTGCAACCACGAAAGCAGCTTTCAGCCCATCCATGTAAGCTCTAAGGATACCTGGCAGGACGTCCGGGGCAAAGACTTGCTGGAGGGAGGTTGCGCCCGTGCCGATGACGAGGAGAGGATCGGCGCTTGGCGCTGTCTGGGCGAGAGAGGAGATGAGCGTGTTGGAGAACACGGCCTGGCCAGCAGAGATGAACATTGCACTGCCTAAGGTGGAGAAGACTGCACATGGGCACCCGGTACTAGTTAGCTAGGATACGGGAAAGGAGGGGGGAGCAGAGGACGTACAGATCACCATGGCTGTTACCGGTGCTAGGTCGGAGACGGGCACTCTTGACTGGGCAGCAACGACAGGGATCTGGATGCTGATCCCTACGCCGACACCGACCAGGATCTGGTAGCCTATCCATTCCCCCGCACCTGTGCCTATATCCTGGGACCAGAGCAGGCCAGCGCCTACGGTGGCTACAGCGGCACCAACTATGAGTAGGGGAACGTACTGCGCCCATATGCGGGTGAGTGTCCCCGTAAGAAGCTGAAATATGGCGAGAGAGAGGATGAGCGGGAGGTTGCGCATGCCAGAGAGGGCGGCAGAGGTGTTGTCGATTGATTGGAAGTAGATGGGTATGTAGTAAACGAGGAGGAAAAACCCGCCTTGTAGGCTGGGGCAGTGTGAGTTTTATAATCGATGACGAGGAATGGACTGACAAGGCGTCGTAGATGGAACAGAATAGCACTGTGCGCTGCCTGAGAAGACGGGGAATCACAGCTGCCCGCTCGCCCATCTTCCACTCGATCAGGGCGAACGCAAACATCAACAAACCAAACCCGACAAGCAGGCCATATGTCTTTGGGTCACTCCATGGGACTGTCGCGCCCCCCCATTGCAGAGCGAGGAGGTAGCACACCACCGCACCCATGAGGGTAAACGTGCCCGGAAAATCGAGTTGGAGGAGCTTTTCCCATGCGCTTGCTTCCACAGTTTTGGCTGCACTGGGCGTGTGGAAGAAGAGGAAGATGATGAGTGCCGCGAAGCTGCCTATGGGGAGGTTGATCCAGAAGCACCAGCGCCATGTCAAGTTGTCGGTAAAGACACCTCCAACAAGCGGACCGACAACAGACGCGATGCCGTATGTGATGCCTAGGAAGCTGGTGTATAGTGTACGTCGCCGAGGAGGAGCAGAGAAGGCGATGATCGTATAGTCTCCAGCTACGATGCCGCCTGCGCCGAGACCGGCTATGGCGCGGCCTACAATGAGCGTTGCGCTGTTTGGTGCTACAGCTGTACGGCATGAGTCAGGTACGAGTAGGTTGAGAGGAGAACGCACCGCATACCAAGCTACCAAGCTCGAACACCGCGATTGCACCGATGACACCAGCCTTGAGTGGGAAATACTTGAGCACTTTGCCCCAGGTGCTCTGGAACGAAGCTACGGTGAGGAAGAAAGCAGAACCGTACCACCCTACATCAGAGAGGGAGTGGAACTCGTCTGTTATGCGTGGGATGGCTGTCGCTACTATCGTCTGCTCCCCAGTTAGTAACCCTGCGTGCTTAGTGAGAAGGACATACCATGTCCAGGTTGGCAAGGAACATGGCAGCGATACACCCGATGAGGATGGCAACAAGCCTGAACCCAATCGGGTACTCGTCCTCCAACGCTGGGTCATCGAGCTCCTCAGGAAGCAGCTTGTTCTCTTGGCCATCATTCTCGGGGTTGTTGAGTTCCGAGAGAGGTATCTCGGCGAGTGTGTTCTCCCGACTTATACTTGCAGAGGCAAGTGCACCGGTGGTATCGACTGTTGCGGTCATGCTGATCTCTGTCCAGAAGAGTTGAATGCAGACAATCCTACCCTGTCAAGAGCGACTTTAATACACATCTCCATTGCTGATATCACAGACAATAACAAGTAAAACTGTTCAAAGTAAAGGAATGCCGTTCGATCACCACTGATCAGGCGTCTTCGTTCGGCACCACGACGCGCCGAGCACGTGAACAACTTGGGTCGAGTCACTATTACTCACCCTCTGCTCATCATGGCCAATCAACGCAAGGCCGGTCGAGTCAGCCTCTTCAGTCTCTCGTAGGGATGCTTACCATCGTCCTGTGTGCTTTGATTTCCTTTGTGATCGGTTGTGCCAAAGAGGTCGGACGCGGTGCTATCTACGCCGGAAAATTGTCCACGGTCACAGGCAATCAAAATCCAGCCAACACAGCTCAGCATCCAGTTCAACATCTTCTCTGCCCGGCTGCACTCTTTCTTCGTGAAAAGGTGAGGTATCACTTGGAAATACCTCAGGTGATATCGCCGTATATCCCACATAAGCAATCACACATCGCCCAACTCACCCACCCTCACGTTTGGAAACCATACCAGGAGGATAGGAGTTGTTACACCTCCAATCCTGTTCCAACAACCCAGACCAAACACTTCGCAACCCACCATACAGCCTAAGTCAGCCTTCTCAAACTGTATATCTTCAACCCTCGAAAATGGGCTCAAAAGACAGTGGCAATGTAGGATGACTCCGGCCTGGCAGTGACTGCAACGAGAGTGTATACGCGAGCGAAGCCACCGCTTGCTTCTATTCCGGTAGTCGGTCGTCTAATGATGAGTGCCGTTCTGCTCAGTGCAGCAGCATGGAGGAGCGGTCCAGGTTCGAATACTCCGATGACGAGGAGGAATGCAGGTTTGGGTACAAAGTTACACTCTCTCGGGTGGCTTGGGACGCTGGATATCATGGGTTGAGGTAAAAGGCGATGCCGAACCAACCGGCGCCAGCGATGGTCTTGAAGCCATCTGTTCTTCGCGGCATGGCGGTGGCAACGATGATCATCTCGAGCGAGTCCAGGGAGGCAGCGAGGATGAGAGCGTGTAGAATCGCCACGAGCTTGAATCAGGACGGATAGGCAGTGTCGAGGTCTCCAAGACCGCTCGTCTTGTCGAATGTTGCGTATTGGAGAGTACATCGCTGATTTCCGCACTTCATGTTCGTTGCTTTCCGTCACAGAAGGTGCACAGCTCGGTTGACGGGTAGTGACGTACACAGGTGCAAAATATATCCCCATACATCACAGGGTTTCAGCGAGCAACGTGAAGAGTGAGACTCCAAGCATGAGAGCAAGGTTGAGAACGCCAGAGTTGGGCACGGAACCTGACTGGATATCGGAATGGAACAGAGGATGATGACGATACTCTTAGTGAGGAAGATAATGTTCCTCACTGCTAGTGCACGCATGATCATGTACGTTCGCAGAGGTCCCATCTGGAGCAATTCCTGCTTCTAGCTCGCGGGGACTAGCTTTGCCCTGGAGGCAGGTGGAGAAGAAGGCGGTGTGATGGCTGCTCCAAGGCCTCGGACAAGAGGGCTGAGCAAAAGCACTAGCATCATGCGACGGTGTCAGTAGATGTATCCCCCAGAAGATAGCTGATGCCGCTCGCCAGTCCATACGTTGCACTGATGATGCTGATCTGGCGACCGAGCAGACAACATGACGATGGTGAACACACCACACTTGCTCCTAGTCTGGCAGTCGCTCTTCCAGAGGCAAGGACCATACTGTTCGGTGCCGTTGCACAGGTAAACAGGACAAGGTCAGAAATTCCTACGGCGGGGAAGAAGGCAGGCTTCAGGGACAGCACTCGTATGCCGTTCTCCAGGTGGACTGGAACGACCCGAGGGTGAGGAAGAACACGCTGTCGTACCAAACAGCATCAGCGAGGTTCTTGAGTTCGTCTAGTGGCAACGTTGGTCACATCGAGGGAGGTAGGGAAGATGACAGCGTGGAGATTCGCAAGAGCTTGAAACAGACGAATAGGCAGTCTCCGGATAACCAGTCTCGACCAAACCCACGCGTCCGAGTCTTGTCGAGTGTTGGGTGGGGGAAAGTGTCTCGCTGATTCTCCCCAGATTCCGCTCATAGCTTCTCTGTGACGAAAGGTCCATAGCTCGATATGCATCGCTCGCTCTTCGTTCTTTAGGGTCGACAAGTCTGCAGCCGGGCCATAGCTCATACTGCCGGGGAATGATTCAGCCTGCGCAAGTAACGGATAATTCAGGTTTACGGCGTTGCTGGGAACGATTATCAATTCGGTCGGCCATGGATAGTATGGGGATGAGAGTAACGTTGGGATAGCCGTGATGTCAACAGTCACGTTGTTATACCAACCAAGTTTCGTTAGGGGTTAATGCCGAGAGAACGGCATCTAACCGGAAGCAAGTTTACAGAGGATTACCTCATCATAATTACCCGTTTTGGTCCCGAACCTGGTCAGAAGCCGTTTGTTTACATTCCTTGCAGAGTATTATTGTCCATCACAAACCACAAAACAGCAAAAGCAACGGAAGCATCAATTCCCTAATATAAAGGCAACCCGGTGTGCTCGGAGAGTAAGTACTAACTTCTGCAATGACATGCAACGCCGATTTCCTCCCTCGACGTCTCGTCCCTCGTTCATCGAGGCCCGCTTCGCCTACCATCGGCCCTCGAAACATCTCAACGTGGTCCTCCTCAGACCGGAACGGCATCGTACTCCTTCGGGAGGTCACCGAGCCTGCACGTGACGTGGGGCGAACCTCTTCCCCCGACTCTCCTCCCTCCGATCCCGATCCAACATCATCTCAGCAACGCTCCCAATAGAAAGGAGTGCTGAATTGACAGGATTCTGCCTCGTTCGCCGAGGCCCGTTTGGGCAGCACGCACATCAATACAACATGATAATCGCTGGCCGCGTCCGCACTCTAAATCCACGAGTGAGCATCTCCCTCTTTCCTTATAGCCGCAACGGTTGACCATGTACTAGTGTTCCTACCGACTCGATCATAAATGCATCCATCAAGTCTATCCGACCGACGTCGAGCCTGGCCTGATCTGTCGCACGGACCATCTTCACGTCATTGCGACGTCAGAATCAGCTGCGTAATCTCCGAGAACCAAATTATTTGCTGACGAGATCTGTAGACCTCTTCCAACTGGGACGCAAGTCATTGAGAAGACCACATGAGCGGGATCCAACATGAAGGGCGCGACTCTTGTACTCTAACAGGACGTTTCGCCGGATTCATGTTGTACAACACGAGACGTCTCGTGTACCTATTGTAGGTTTCCTTGTGTGTTGTACGGGTATTTAGACAAGATGTTTCCCCGGAATCATGTTTTCTTTTGTTTTTGGCCGGATTCATGTTTCTCGTGACCTACATTCCAGCACCTTCCTTACGCACCAACATGCTCGTGTAAGTGTACTATGTATGTCGATACCCCGGAGGACAACTATTACCCATCGTATATCCCATTCCACACCCTGCTCAGTCCTTACAACTTAACCTACCCTACCCTAACCTAACTTACGCAATCAATAAACCTGTCTAGTTCTGCTATTCCAGAATCTATAGGTGGGGAACTAGAGAAGGAGGGAGGGACGCGATTACTGTTAGTCCTGATCTGATTTCTCCAGTGATCTGAACTGAATTCGATTCCCAATTGACAAAGGTTGTAGATATCGAGTATCAAGTATAGCGCAAGCCTGCGCGCGCGCGATAGAGAGTATGTAGAGCAAATGCGTAAACGCAGAGGAAGGCAAAAGCTACAAGCGTAGGAAGGGGGGGGAGGCGGAACGGGAAGGGGAAGAGGAAGAGGGAGGGAGAGCCGCTAAGCAGAGAAGGAGGGGAGGGAAGAAGGCAAGTAGAGAAGAATATATCAAAAAAAGCCAAGCTCAATCATCGTAGATTCATAATGTAGTCTTTCGAACTAAACCAAGCGGGCGGGTATGGGTATAACACCCGTGCGTCCCTGCGTCCCAACGACCAACGTCCAAGGGCCGTTCAGAGCGCCAGGAGCGCCGCCAGTCCCGCCACCACCCCCGCGATTGCTTTTGCCCATTCTGGGCTCAAGAGGGGGAGTGCACCACTCAGCGAGCCGCCTAGCACCGTGCCCGCACCCTGTTCTACGTCCCCGACAAACCCGGTTCCGCAGGTAGCGGAGACTCCGTTCCATAACGCTGCTTGGCCACCGAGGATCTGCGAGTTTGAGAGTCCGAGCGCGTAGGGGACGGAGCTTTCCCATTTGATGTACGATGTGAGGAGCGTGCGGGTGCACGAGGTGCACAGGAGGTTGCTAGAGAGGGAAGGGAGGAGGAAGAGGAATGCCAGGTTCGTACTTCCATACGTGGTGCTGTTGGGGAGGATGTTGTTGTCCCCTGCCAAAGGCGAAGGCGTGCTGAGCGGGGCGGAGGTGGTGCTGGTACTGTCGGCGCGCTTGACGAGCGTAGGAGCGGAGATGTACAGGTAATCCTGGGCGAGCTGTATCGCTTTGTCTTGTTCTGACGGTGCGACGGCGGCGTTCACTACCCCCCCGGCGCCGCCGGTGTTGTTCCCCGCTACGGCATTATCGTGTGCGATCTCCTCGACGCACCAGGCACCGGTGGAGTTGTCCTTGCTGCAGACGGCAGAACGGAGAGGGTTGATAACGTACAGGACGTCGTAGAACTGGCGTACTTCTGCATAGGCGGTGCCTGCTGTGCCGGAAGTAGTGTTGGAGGCTGTGAGCTCTGGTTGGCAAGAAGAGTAGAAGTTGGTTAAGTGGGAACGGATGACTGTGTCCGAGCAAGGGGAGGCAGAGCAGAGGGTGGTGAGGGTGCTAGAGAGCTGGGAGGTGGAGCTGCTGCTAGAGGGGGAGAAGGAGGAGGCGGCGCTGAGCAAAGGCTGGATGCAGGATGAGAGTGCGCTGTCGGTGTTGAGCGATGTGAGGTAGGATGCGCAGGTGTTGGAGATGGAGGAAGGCACTTGTGCGGTGGCCTTGACGACGAGGAGGGCTAGAAGGGCTAGGGAGAACATCTTGTTGGATGGTAGAGAGGGTAATGAGCGTGGTGTGTAAGGAGTGAACAGGGGAAGGAGGGGGACGTCGAGGAGGTGGCCGACGACGAGGAAGAGGGGATGGCAGACGGTGAAGGAGACGGTGGAGACGGTGAGGGAGACGATGAGGAGACGAGGGACTTGCTTAGAAGGGAAGGGAGAAACCGAGCGGGGTCAATTTAAACGCTTCCGTTGTTTTCATCCGGGGTAACTCTTACGGATGCTAAACGGAACCTGTTGGGCGCTCTCAGCGAAATTTATGAAAAGTGACGAGAGGAGTATAAGAGTACATAGAGTGCTCATCTCACCATCCTATAATACCCAAAGTAAGCCTCCAATTCACCTCCCTAATTACCTCTAACCCACCTCAGATGTCAACCAAAAAACGGACCAAATCCCGTCCTCAAGCCTCACATCACCTCTCCACTTCCCTCACTCTCTCATCGCCATCTCCCCTCCTCCCACCACCCTCCCCAGCCAACGGCGGTCAGCACAAATCAAAACAACCTAGATACTCCGAGTTCCGTACAGCGGTAACGAGTGGAACTTCTGCGCCCGAAGTTGCAGACTTCGATTTCCCTTCTCTAGCGGCGGAAGAAGCTGAGCCAACTCTAGGCTCCCTCCTGCCCCCTTCCTCCAACCCCACGCTCCCCTCCCAATCCCAATCCCAGCCTCTCCCAATCCCGATCCCCTCCACATCCCTAGCCCGCATCCTTGCCCAATCCCTCCATTCCTCCGACACCCTCCTACTCGAGTCCTGCCTGCAACACCGCAAGCCCGCTATAGTGCTGCAGAGCGTCCAACGCCTGCCTCCAGCATTGGCCGTGCCTTTGCTGGACGCTTGTGTGGAGCGCTTAGGCCGCTCTAGGGGGAAAGGAGCTGGAGGTGGGGCAGCGGGGAGCGAGAGAGCCGCTGCGCTCGTAGAGTGGATCAGGGCAGTCCTTGTCTGTCATTCTGCGTACTTGCTTACCGTACGCCCCTTCCATCCTTATTACCGAACGAAGTACTGATCCTGGTCTTCATGGGGAAGATACCGGAATTGGTCACCCGCTTGTCGGGACTGTATTCCACCCTCTGCGCACGTCTCTCTCTCCAGCCCAGGCTGCTAACCCTCTCCGGCAGGCTGGGAGTCGTACTCTCCCAGCTAGAGAGGAGGGAGGTTGAGCCTCCGCTCGTTCTGACCCCGGGGAAGAAGAGGGGGAAGAGGTATGTGGAGGGGGAGAGCGAGCTGGAGGATGTGGGAGAGAGGGAGGTGCTGGAGAGAGAGGAAGAGGGGAGCGTGGAGGATGTGGAGCTTGGAGGGAGTGAGGGGGATGTAGATATGGATGATGATGATGAGGAGGAGGAGGAGGAGGAGGAGGATGTCCTAGAGGACGAGGAGGATGACGAAGATGTTGACGAAGAAGATGACGACGACGATGAGGAGGTAGACGAGACGAAGAAGAACGGGTTCTTGCATGATGAGGACGAGGACGAGGATGAGCAGGAGGATGAGGATGAGAGCGAGTAGACTCCTCCCTTCGTTGCCCGTTGTCCGTTGCTTGATACTTCCTGTGTTCACGCATCTTACCTTCACTTAATGGATATTCGTGCTCCTAAGTTTCTGCATACACGCTCGTTGAGTTCCAGGTCGAACTCCAGACTGAACGCCACACTTCGATGCCTCAATCTCACTCTCTCAAAGTTCGAAACCCCAAATTGAGCATTGATACAATTGCACCGAAACCGACAAAACTACAGGGAACACACTAAATAAGACAGTGCTACAATCCTAGACTACAATTTCCACAAGTCCCAGTCCACTATCATGCGCACGATCACTACCACTGCGGCTATCTCGCCACGCTCTGCGGTCTATGCAATAGGGGCGAGCTGCTCCCTGGCCTGCTGTTCGCTGGGTCGAAAGGCGACTTTGACGGCCGAAGCATGGGCGTCGGGACGGGTAACACACCCACGGCTTGGAGCATAGGAGAGGTGCTCGGGAGTGCGTACTGCATGTATGTTTGGCCGTTCACGCCCACGCCAGTGCCGTTCGGGTCCTGCATGGGCACGGGGAGGAGATGTTTTTGCCCGTTGGCGGAGGGGACACGGGCGATAGGTGGGATGCCCATCTGCAGGAAGGGGACTCCATTCGTCCCCTGCGACGTCCCTGCCATGTCCATCCCGTTCATGCCCTGATGCATGTTATTCGGCCGATTGCGCCCAGAGGGCAGCTTGAGTTGCATATTCTGCGAGTTGAGAGAGAGATTCATATTGTTTACGTCGACACCGAGCGCGCCGAAGTTGCCTGGCATCTGATACTGCATTGGCATACCCCCGACCATGGGCGAGCTGGCGTAGGCACTCTTCTGTCCGTTCAGCTGACGGTGGTATTGCTGCATCGCTGCCATCATCTGGGGATTGTTGGCATAGGCAGCAGCGTATGCCGCCGCGGCCGCCGCATTCGCCTGCCTGTAACCTGCCATGCTGTTAGGCATTCCGTTGGCAGGCATGCCGCTTGGCGGCATCGGGAGACCGGGATACGGTGGCCGTTGGACACCAGCTTGCATCGCCGATGCCGGACGGGGAAGAGCATGATTGAGGTCGCCATTGAGAGGAAGGTTGGATTGCAGCTGCTGGACCGGCGAGACGCTCGACCCTGGGTGCGCAGTGTTGTTCGTTTGGCTGGAGACATTGCCATTTGGCATATGGATGGCTTGAACTGACATTGAAGTGGGAACAGGAGCCTGCTGGGGATGCGGTGCAGGGCGGGGCGGGGTTGGGGATGCAGATGTAGCCGTGCTAGCATGGTTGACTGGTGTCTGAGGAGCTCGAGCAGTACCCGATAGCTGCTGTTGGGAGAAGCGCTGTTGGGTCTGGTTTGCCTGCGACATTGCTTGAGCAACAGCAGCCTGCTGCGCTTGCGCTTGTTGCCCAACGCGAGCAATATTAGCGGCGTTCGGGGGCAACTGCGTTGCGGAAGGTGGGGCGGTTCCTGGAGTGGCAGCATTGTTAGCGTGGGTCGTGAGACGGAGGGCATTTGAAGTGGGAGCCTTGAACGGCGCAAACAACGGTGCTTCCTTGAGCTCTTTCGTTCGGATCTCCCTGTTGTAGTCTAGGGCTTGAGCAAGGTAGCTCATATTTGAGCGAACTGGATGAGGATGTTCCGGATCAAAGAGATCCGCGCGGAAGAGCTCATAACTGCCAGTTCATTCAGCCACTGACGGGGATGCATAACAGAATGTACGTACGATAGGTCGAAGTCATCTACTACCTTGGTGCCGTTCAATTCCATCTCCGGATTGTTGTACACAGGCCCGTTCTTGAAGAAATTGTCTTTGACATACTCTTTAGAAGACATAGTGCTCCATGGCGTGTTGGGATCGCTCAAGTTCGCGGCAACGTCAGGCGCTGTTCTGAGTCCGTCCCCCGCCAGATCGCGAGCAACCTTTGACGGACTGCGTTGTTGAGGATTAAAGGCAGGCCCAGAAAGGGGTTTGCGGGTGAAGGGATTGTCTTGCGCAGGAGTACGGGAACGATGCGGAAGAAGACGGTCGAGACGGACGAAGCCACCACGTCCACGACGTGTGCGAAAGCCCACAGTTGGTCGTTCGCGCTCCGTCTCGTTGGCAGCTTTCTGAGGGACAAGCGGTGGAACAGGAACTTGCGGAACCCGGGAAAACATGAATGCTCCTATCTGCTTCCAGCCAGGCTGAGCGGCGCCGTCCGTTCGGTTGTCCCAACCGTCGTCTTCTAATTTGCGTTTGCGGTAATTCTCCTCGAATTTCGCCTGGACAACTTCAACAGCATCGGCGTCACCGTGCTCCGCAGTGCGTGAGCCTGCCTCCGAGCTTGACTTCCGTGCGCCAACGGTGAGCAAGATCCTGGGAAAGGGATCAGAATGGATAGGACAAAAGGGAGAAGGCTTTCATACTTGGGGGCAACAACAGCGGTCGGGTCCTTGGAGAAGAGATACTTCTCGTCTTCCATGACACTCCCGAACTCTGGGTGGTGCACACGGACGGTAGCAAAGCGGCGTCTGGCATCAAACACCTTGTGCTCAGCGTCGAGCTGCTCGCCTTTCTTTTGTTCACGTAAAAGGGCGTTGTGAGAGATGTCCTCGGCTTGCTCCATCTCAGCGAGTAATCGAGCCATACGATCGAGCTGAGAGGTATCCGACCGACGTGTTTTCCGCACGGGCTTGGGATCTCGTCTACGGAAGCAGACAAAGGCATCTCCATCGCTCGTCTCGTCCGTCTACAGGGCGAGTTAATATAATACTTTTCAAGACACGGTTAGCACATACATTGAGCTGGGCCATAACTCGCAAGCCCTCGCGCTCAATCTTCCTTTCTTTCCAGTGCGGATATATGGCTCGTGCAAGGAGCCACACCTGTTCTGGCGTCGGAAGGTTGGACGGTCGGTCGTACATGGCAAAAAAAGACTCTGCGAGTTCATGGGTGAGCGTCTCCTCAAAGTCCGCAAGTACGGGTATGGTCGAGAGATCTGCGTGCAAAGTCGGTCGCACGTTGTCGCAGAGCATGTCAAACAAGCCCATGAGGAGCTCAAATTCCGGCTCAGAAATGCTGAACGGCGCCGGAGGTGCGTCCTTGGCTTCTGTCCCGTCTTTGCCAAGCTTCTTTCGCATCGACCGGGCACCATTGATTGTGGTGTACGGGTTCTTTGCGGCTTGGGTATTCTTCTCCAGCCACGCAAGGTCCTCCTCGTCCAGGTCATATGTATACCCGTCGATAAAGCCACCTTCAAGCGTCTCATCGACGAGGTCGGAACACTTAAGATAACCTTCCGTATCTTGCCCTTTAGGTCCGGCATATAGAGATTCATAATTGGATACAACGCCGGTAGCATCGGGTACTGGGATGTGTGCTTTCTGAACTTCCTTGCCCTGTTCACCATCCAGAGTCTGGAGCGAAAGCACAACTTGCAAGTGGTGTTCCTTCAGACGAACGTTAGTCATGTGATCTCAGACCGCGGGAACAAATATCGGCATCGTCCGAGCCAATCAGAGGCCTCCACGTTGCAAACGCAATTTTCGCTCTGCACGGACAACGCCCGACGACACGTTCTACTCACATTGGCGTCCTCAGCGTCCACACCAGCCGTCGACATGCCCTTGCCTGACCCATCCTCCTCGAGTACAACGTTGTCCGCATCGATAGATCCGTGATAGATCCTAAGACGACTGCGGTTGGTGATGCGCACTCTGCCACCTGGGCCACGAGCAGGTTGGGTCGATTTTCCGATCGGTGGCATATCATCCTACGCAGCAAATCAACGCCGAGGATGGAGATGTCGTGAGGGTAAAGTGCAATGAGGTTGATGATGTTCTATGTTCGTCTTTACAGGGCTAGTATGGACAGCACCGGCGACGACGGCGACGACACGCTTGGGGAGGGGCGTACACCGGCAGAGGTTTGCTTCCGACCTGCATCGTGTTCGGACGCAGATGATACCCCGTGCACGGAAGCAACTTCAACACCACTTCTGCTTCCCTTTGTCGCGCTCCTGATGACGATCCCAGACCCTTTTGGGCGAGCGCCAATAATTTAGGCAGTTGTGCTTGCGACTATGTGGTGGCCAGAGCTGTCAGTGCAATGCGACGTCAGCAGACACGGGACTACTATCTGTTGCCATATTTATTAGGCTGTTCCTGAACCGAGTTAGTCGATGCATACCGCAGATGTCCCTGATTGGAACGTGTGACTGAGGGCAAAGAGCTTGTCGCTGTGTCAACTTACCATATCGGTCCAAACATTCAGGGTGGCAAGGTTGAATCGTACCCGAGTATCAGGTGCATGCAAACCTGCAGCACGCCATTGTCGACCGATCAACTGGATGCAGCCTGGTCAGCACTGGAAAAGGTAGGGGGGAACTCCCCGTCGGTGAAGGACGCACCAAAGCCAAGAACAGAGGACGATAATCGCGATTGATCTACACAGATACATTAGAAGAAACGGGGAAAGGACATGCGCAACAAGACGCACTTATTGCTGCACAGATGCACCACTAGATGACAAATTTATATCCGTCCGTCCGATAGGGGATGTGAACTGCTAAGGGCTTGTTCAGCATACTGGGACAAAGCAAAGAGGATTAGACAGACGAACCTCAAGCTGTTCCCAATACTTTCGGCATTTTGATACGGCTGGAATATCACGGATTACCAAAAAAACACACACCACCAACATTGACGTGTGAAAGTTTGGTCGTCACCAGTGAAAACCCCATGGGCAGCCCCAAGCTGACTGGTGTAAAACGATAGATTGCATATAGCAGGCACGACATCAGTGCTGCATGGGTGGCGGCGCAAGGAAAAAACCAGTTGCAGGGCCATGCGAAAACGCAGACAGCGCCCGAAAACCTGTTTCAAAGCATCAACGTCAGTAACGTGTATTTGGCAGTGCCAGAAGTACAAAAAAGTGCGCACCTTACTTCATGCCCTGCAACAACTGGTGTGCGAACCAGTGAGCGACATGACATGAGGAGAGAGAGGGGCGGCATGATGCATCACACCTGCCTCTAGAGCATATTGCTCGATGGTGGCAACTGCGTGAAGTCGCTGTGGATCAGACAATGAGCACAGGTTGATCAGTGCGGACTGTGGTCCGCTCTGAGAGTATTGGAGGGCAGGTAAAGAGGATAATCGTAAGTTGCATCAACGACAGCAGGGATGACCAGTGAGCCAGTACCAAGTGCGAAAGGAAGAGGATGCGCAAGACGGTCCACTCATTCTGGCGACGGAAGTAAACACGCCCTCCTTACTTGGGTCAGCGCCACGGCGCGTGGAGATTCTGATTGCCTATTAGTCTCGTCGGTCTTTCGTTGACTGCGAAATTTGTAACCAACCCGTCGTTTACATCCACCTCTTTCACCCATGCCCTGGACCGTTCACATCGAATCACGCTGTTTGGTCTGGCCAAGATCTCCTTTCAAGTGCAACGGGCTGCGCATCAAGCCATTGTATTTGTCTACCAATTCACTGAAGGGCTGGACGAAATGTATTGGCAAAACACTCCTCTGCCTTCAAGTTGTGCCCATATGCTCTCATATCTCCGCCGGATAGCAAGGGACGTGCGTTGAATGAGCAAATCACGAAGAGTTTCTGCAGGAACATGACAAAAGAACGTGCGAGACGCGCGTTTGAACTTGTTCCACCACCGTTATTTGCTTGACAACGCCCGCTGACAACGAAGCTACACCCACTGACATTGGTTGCTATGTTATTGTCCAAATGGCTACGCAGCTTACAGCACCCCCTTCAACCAGCAGAAGATAACAGCAACAGTCTTTGGAAAAATGTCAACGCCTGCGAACCCTCTCGATCGAGCACTCGTGGCGGTGCGAATGCATTGCCCCCGATCAATATATGCTGATGCACATTCATTCGGGCTGACCGAGGAAACAATTCAAACATGTATGGGGCCTCCCCGCGTGCCTAGACAACCATGTCGCCCTGCCCGAGTTGGCATTGCATCAGACGAAACGCCGAGAGCACAGAAGAAGTTTCCAAAGGTGCACTCCTTAGGGTCTTTACTCTGTATATTCAACAAGGTGGTGAGACACGGAAGAATTGATGGACTCGCGAGTATATGAACCGAGGAAAGTTGCACTTTCCATAACCCATTCTCTCTTCTCGTCGTTTTCCCATCCCTGTAGAGACTCAACCTCCCTGTTGATTGCTTACTTGCCCACTTCTGCTGAGAACAATGCAGTCTGCTGTTGTGCTCGCTGCTCTTGCAGCGTTTGCCGGAAGTGCTCTGGCACAGAATACCCTGATGGTCGATGATAATGATCCGTGCGTACGCCCCATGTTATACCAGTTCGTCCGACTAACATACACAACAGGCTCATCGATTATGAGCCCTCAGGCGAGTGGACAGTCCTGAATGGCTCCACTATCGGTGCCTTCGGTGGCACTCTCCACTTCACCGGGTTGAGCGGTAACACGAGCTCTCCCACGAGCGGTGTTGCAGAAGCCACCGCTACGTACACGTTCTCCGTCCCCGCGTGCGCCTTACACCGAAAACGACGCATAGCACGAAACGGCTGACCTTTTCGCAGCACCGGGTTTCTCTGGATGGGCTACCAACGTTCTGATGCGGGTCTCTACCAGATCTGCTTCGACTGCGACGGCAACAACCCCATCACCGCGCAGGTCGACGCGCTCAACACCACCAGCACTGGTAGCGACTTTCCCGTTACGCTGTACAGTATCAGCACCCTGAGCTTCGACATCCACACGGTTGTGATCAGCAACCTGTTCGATTCCCGCCACGGGTCGTACGGGCAGATCACGATCGACGCGTTCGAGCTTACAGGCGTGGCCAGGCGAGTCTGTCGCACACTAAGACCCGTCCAGTGCTAACGATCATTCAACCTTTCCAGCAACACCAGTAGCAGCAGCAGCTCCTCGAGCTCTTCGTCTTCGAGTTCCTCATCTTCAAGCTCAAGCTCCAGCTCAAGCTCATCCAGCAGTTCGTCTACATCTTCCAACACAAGCCGCACAACCCTCTCACTCCCATCCACTCATTTTGCTGCAGGCACCACCCCTTCCGTCCCTACCACCCCTATCGCCCCTCCCATCTCGCCTCTCTCCAGCCCGACCGCCGCGCCGCCGAAGAGCGGGGCCATGGCCCGCTTCGGTGTCCCCGCGTCTGCCGTCGCGCTCCTCGCGACTCTGCTCGCCGGTGCCCTGATGCTGTAAAAAGCGTAACTGCGCCCATGTCCACCTCCGATCCCGACTCATCAACCCGAGACGCTGAGTCGGAACCGTCCTCCTCACGAAAACCGAGAAAACCACACTACTGTTCTATTGTTGTCGAATATCCCTTTGCATGTGATGCAGGTCGGCTTTACACCTTTATTTTCTACTTTTTAGGTATGAATAATTGATACCATTGCTGATTATATTACTTGCTATTCGTATTACAAGCATTGAGAATATGTTACTGTTTGTGGTGTGTACCCGCTTGGCCCGGCAATCTGTGTCATCCCGATCTCGATATTCAATGTGTGCCTGAACGCTTACTACATAGGGGGAGGTGCTTTCAAATCACCTCCCCAAACTCCGGGGCCCATACATCATCCGGCTCCCGTCCATTATCCGCTCAGCACGCTCACAGCACCCAAAATTAGCACCAGCACCATTCGGGCTCTGTACTCTCGGCGGGGATAACCCCTGCGAAAGAAGACAGCCGGGAGAGCAGGTGTTTCCGATCCATTGAGCATGAGGAGGGATAGGCGTCTGGTATTGTCCTAGGATCTCTATTGGGTATCCTTCTGCCGGAGCGAGATGGGCGGCTTGTGGATGAGGATGAGGATGAGGATGAGGAGTGAGAGTACGAGGACGGGTTGGTTGCTGTATTATAGGATGCTGCTGCGGATAATGCTGCTCGGTGTGGTGGTGCGATTGCTGTTGCTGCGGGGCCGGCGAGTGATGATGATAGCAACCCCGGCCCGACTCCTGAGTGACCTGAGTATCCGGCGCAACCTGAGGCACCTGTACATGCACACGACAGCACCCGTCCGCAAGAATATACGGCAGCTGGATCGGCGTAGGACTGGTCATTTCCGGCAACCGGGCGGTCTGTTGTCCGTATGGGGATTCAGCGTAAGCTGACGAGCCCGAGCGAGTGGAAGCGGGTCGGCTAGCGCACGCCGATGTAGGGCCAGAGGAAGTCGCAGACACTCGATAGGGGTTATACGAACTGTAGAGTGCTTGGTCCTGACGAACGGGGATAGCAGAAACGCCCGAGGAACCAAGGGGGTGCGTCTCCGGATTGGAAGAGAAGTACTCCCCCATATCAGATTGGCCCTGGGCCGTCCGTAGCGCGCCAGGCGTACACAAGGGCGCCGCGTTTGCAAAGATCTGGCCATACCTCTCCGAGCCCGAGGGAAGAGCAGCCGTGGCCGGGTCAACCGAGCACACAGGCCTTCCAACTGGGCACTCGGGGGTCAAGCTGCCTTCAGACGGAGGGAGGGAAGAAGTACATGTATATGCACGTTCTAGCCTCTCTGTTGGAGGCTGTACTTCCCATCTAGAAGGGACGGATACAGGCCTCGGTTCGGTCGTAACGTCGCGCAAGGACCCGGAGCCTAGGAGTGGCGCGGGGTGGGAGTAAGAGAAGTACTCCCCCCTCTCATGTTGGCCAATCTGGGCCGTCGGGAGAGCGTAAGGCGTAGGCAAGGCAACAGGAACAGGAAGGGGGAAAGCGTCTCCCGAGCACGATGTTGAAGGCATCTGGTGGCCCCACGTCTCCGAAGACAGAGACTCCCCTCTCAGCACTCTAGTCCCCTCTGCGGCCGTCGGGCCCTGTACCGGTACCGGGTTTCGGGGTTCGTACGCTTTCTGGCAAGGAGGGGTAGGTAGGGAGCTCGAGAGCGTACCCTCGGGGCTACATGTAGAAGGGAGGGCGAACGAGACTTTCCTCCCTTCCCTGCCTACCTCCCTCGGCCTTCCAGCTCCCGCACTCCCCCTGAGCACCGCCCCCCGTGGGACGGACAACTCCGAGCGTGCCCTAAACAAGCTCGGTACCCTCCCCAGCGAGGCCGACAGTGCAGAATCAGATAACGCCCGCCCTAGGAGGAGGAGCGCGCGGTCCATCTCGTTCAGCTGAAGCTGTTTTCTGCGGATGCCTTCGTATGCTAAGGGAGGGGGAGGGGGAGGGAGGGATTTCTCCTCTTTCAGCTTCTGGGCCTCGGACTTCGAGGGATGGGGATGTTCGAGATCGACGTCTTTGAGCTCTTCTGGGTCGGGCTCTTCCTGCCCTATCAGAGTGAGCTCCGACCCTGCGGTGACTAACGGTGGTAAGCCCGGCCTCCTATCCATCTTCTCTAGGCGTTCGATAGCTGCCAAGGGCGGGCTCGGGGGGAAGATACAGTCCCCCTCTTCTGCGCCTCCCTGACGTCGTCGTCGGCGACAGAAGTGGAGGAGGAAGAGACACATGGCCAGTACTAGCGGGAGGCAGAGGGAGAGAGCGAGCGGGAGGGCGTAGGTTGATGGGAGGGAGAGGGAGGAGGAGGGAGAGGGGGAGGAGCTGCAGGTTGGGGTTGGTGAGCCGATTGGTGTGGATGTGCTGAGGGGCAGGGGCGTGCCGGTTAGGATGAGCGTTTGGAGGGATTGACTCGGGGGGGTTGGGCTTGCGGAGGGTGAGGGTGAGGGTGAGAGGGTAGGGGAGAGAGTGCTACTCGGAAGAGCTGAGAGGGACTCTGTCCCCCCTTGTTGGGAAAGAGCGAACGGGCTGGAGAATACGACTCCCTGATCGGTCTGCATCCTCAGCACCCACTGTGCACCTCCTCCCACACCCGCACCCGCACTGGGGGGAAGAGAGGGGAGGGCGACGTCTGCTGCCCAGTTGTCTCCTCCGAGCGGAGTGACGGGGGGAGTGATCGGGCTGCCACAGGAGAGGGAGGGGGTGCAGAGTGAGAATGTGGGGTTGGGGGAAGGGAGGGCCGAGAGGAAGAGGACGCGTAGTGGGGAGGGGGGGCTAGACATGATGCGTGCAGGTTATGGGATGGATGTTGGATACTGTTTGTTGGATGTGGATGGTGCACTTGTGGACAGTGGGAGACCTGCTCGATAGAGGCCAGCTCAGCGAGAGAGGGAAGACGGTCGTCCAGAAGAGAGATGCGCACGATGTATGCACTTCACTCGGTCACTCCCAGAGGAGGGCGAGTTGGGTCGCATTCCTCGTGCTCTTCCTATCAGTTGGGAGTAGGACATCGACAGTCTGAGAGGGCTTGTGCTTGGGTGATCAGAGACAGTGCCAGGGGGCATATATAGCCAACTGGGAGCATGCCAGCAGATAGAGACAGGATCGGAGCCGCCAGCGAGAACAGAGATCTAGAGACAGCAGACAACAGATAACAGAGAGCCAATGAGAGACAGCAAGATGGTCGCCGTATCATGCTACGTCACACCGACACTAGTAGAGCTTCAGGTGCCTCAAGAACCCCTGCATGACCGTTCTTGTTCCCAGAGTATTATCAGATGGCCAGCGAGGGAGGGATGAGGAAGGAGAATGAATAGAGAACTGAAGAATGACAAGGAGGGAAGAATGCGAAAATGCGAACTATGAGATTAAAGACCCAAAAGGAATGTGACAATGATGTGGGATGACCTGATCGGGTCACCTATGCTGACGCAACTCGATTTCGGCCGGCGGTGACCAAGGGTATTCGGTGGATGGAGGCGTGTGATTGGCTGATGAAAGGGAATGGGCCGGATCGGAGGAATCGGCGTTGTGCTTCCTTGTGTGGGAAGAGAGGGAAGCGCGTACGTTTCTCCCCAATGGATGGCGGGATGGGGAACAGAACATACGCCTGGCATTGTAAGAGATTTTGTGTGGATCGGTCACCGTCGCCATTCCCGCCCTCTTTAACATCCCCTCCTCCTCCTCCTCCCTCCATCTCCCCCCCTCCATCCCCCCCATCATGGCATCACACAGCGCCTCACTCCCAACAGCCCAATCCTCCCCTCTCTCATTCCTCGACATACCCCTCTCTCTCCCTTTCTCACTCTCAGCCGTAACTACCCCAAACATATGGGCATCCATCGCGCTCATCGTCCTCTCCCTCCTCGTACTCGAACAGACCGTATGGCGGACAAAACGCAAGTTCCTCCCAGGAGATACATGGACCATACCCGTCATCGGCCAGTTTGTCAACTCCCTCTATCCTTCCCTCGAGAATTATCAGAAACAGTGGGCGTTGGGTCCGTTGAGCGCAACGAGCGTGTTTAACATGTGCGCACTCAGCCCATCTCACCTGCGTATATGCACCTCTAACCACGTGTAGATTCATCGTCATTGCCTCTGCGAACGAATTAACGAGGAAGATATTCAACTCCGGCGCATATGCAGAGCCTATGCTCGTCGCTGCTGCCAGGCCCATCCTGATGGAAGACAACTGGTGCGTTCCCCATCCACTCCTCTCCCCTCCCCCTCACCCGCTAACACCCCCCAGGGTATTCCTCAACGGCAAAGTGCACATCGAGTACCGCCGCATGCTCAACCAGTTCTTCACGCGCAAGTCCCTCAGCCTCTACCTCGGTTTGCAGGACACGATCGCCCGTGAGCACTTTGCGTTCTGGCTCAAGGACTCGAGCAAAGAGGCGCAGAGCGTCATGACCCCCATGCGGTACTTCAACATGGCTACTTCCCTCCGCGTCTTCTGCGGAAGGTACATCGACCCGGAGCAAGCGAAGCTCATCTCGGACAAATACTGGCTCATCACCAAGGCCCTCGAACTCGTAAACTTCCCACTCCATCTCCCAGGTACAAAGGTGTACAACGCCATCCAAGCCCGCAAGGTAGCGATGGTGTTCCTTCTCAAAGCTGCGAGGGAGAGCAAGGTGCATATGCGCGCTGGTGGAGAGCCCGGGTGCTTCATGGACGCCTGGTGTCAGGAGATGTTCGCAACAGGAAAAGAGTTTAGCGAGAAGGAGATGGCACAGGTCGTACTCGCTTTCCTGTTCGCGTCGCAGGATGCCATGTCCTCCGGCTTGATCTACGCTTTCCAGCACCTGGCTGATCATCCTGCTGTGCTCGCCAAAGTGCGCGAAGAGCAAGAGCGCATCCGGGGTGGGGACTTTGACAGACCGATCACGCTCGAGGAACTCGACGCGTGCACCTACCTCCGCGCGACTGTCAAAGAGTCCCTCCGGCTCAAACCACCCGTCCTCATGGTCCCATACAAAGTCACACAGCCCTTCCCTATCTCCCCCGACTACACAGTCCCAGCAGGAAGCATGGTCGTCCCCTCCGTCTACCCCTCATGCCACGACCCATCCGTCTACCCTTCTCCCAGCTCTTTCCTCCCCGAACGCTGGCTAGACCCCAACGGAACAGCAGAACAGAACCCGAAGAACTACCTCATCTTCGGCGCTGGCGCGCACAGGTGCATCGGCTATGAATACGCGTTGATGCATATCGCTATGGTCATCGGTACTGCGAGCGGGCTGATGGATTGGGAACATAAGAAGACGGAGGACAGCGAGAAGGTCGAGATTATAGCGACTATCTTCCCGAAGGATGGGTGTTTGTTGAAGTTTACCCCGAGGAAGAGGAGCTGAGCGGCGTTGATCCATTTTTTTGGTCCTCCTGCCGGTCTCGATTGACGTTTAATCCCCACCTCTCGTTCGCCTAACGTTTCAGAATCCGCTCGACTTTCGAGTTCTTGCAAGGACTTCCCCTGGTCCATGGCTGCATTCCTTCCCTACCCTTCCCCTCACTTCTTCACTTCGTATTATTCGTCCATTTCGTCTGAACCCAACTAATCTAGAATTTGCCCATTTGTCCATTTGGCGCTCCTTGCTACCTTGCCTCCCGTTTTTGATGTTTTTGCTTTTTGTCATGTTTGTCCGGGAGTGGGGCGATGACTGAGGAATGAGAATGGGAATGTGAACGTGATACTCGTGTGTTCGGGTGCTCGTGTGCTATCGTGGGAGAAAAGATGGATGGATGAGGAACGGGTAATGAGCGATGGGGGATAGGAGGGCAGGGGGGAAGTGCGTGCTATAAGTTTGAAAGATATACAGTCCTGCAGTCCTGCTTGACTGGCGCGACGTAGTACTAGTCCTTTCTTCGGGACACGTACGTACGTCGTGTTGCTGTCCCCGGGCTTCGGCGCTGGCAGCTGAGGAACTCTGCACGTGTGTGCTGGCTAGTCGAATAATAAGTTCTCACGCTCATATGCTTAGATGTGTGTATATCTGCTCTGCTGCCGGAGCGAACTTGAGATCGAAAACCGATTAATATCCCGCTTGCTTGTCAGTTCCTGAATTGCCAAAGGAAGGATCGACCGCCTCGGGACTTGGAACGTATGCATCTGCCGAACGCTCGATCACAGACCACAGAAACCACAAACCACAAATCACAAAAAAAAAGCAAAATGGCGCCAGTCCCGGTCCCAGGACTGGCGCCATAGGGTACTTGGATCCGCACTTGGGGATCCGGTCAGGCACAGAGGATCAGAAAGTTCTTACCTCTTACCTCATTGAGCGGACGGGACTGTAGCTGACGGGGGATGAGTCCCCGCCGCACGGGGCCCGTGGGAGTTGTTAGTGCGGTACATGGGCTCGGATCATGCGGACGGCAGTTTGTGTTGGGGGTTCTTGGTGTGCTGGTGCTTGACAGGGGCGTGCTTCGGAAGTACGCACCTCGAGGGAAGCAGTACTACAAGAGTCACCGGTCTGACACGAGGCTAGTTACTCTTGTTTAGATGAAGGGTCGTTGATGCTCGAGGTGTTGGGACTGTGCGCTGGTGATATCGGATATCGGGGATATCCCTGTTGGGGCAGCCGGTGGATGGAGATGATATTGGGCTGATAGCTCCCGGACATACATATCACACATATCAGTGTCGCCCGTGATTCTGAACGGGAGGATTTCGTCTATCTCCGTGAAAGGGTTTCCCGATTCTGAACGTGGTCTGGGGGATGTCGTATGCGTCGACATGTATATTGTCCAGTAAGGGAAAGGCGGTTGACGGCGTTAGCGTTAGACTACCAGCTCGTCGATATGCTACCCGGGGATGCACTGGCACCATGACAACCCGCCGCTGGCCCGATGTGATGGCCTTCCGGGAGGATGGCACTCCTCGGCGCCGTGCGGGTGAGACTTCGGACGAGTCTAAAATGACTATCAATAGATATTACTCCCAGTCCAGGACTTGTGGACTGGGAGTAAAAGCTACCGCATGCCAAGCCTGGGACTTCTTATCAATTCGCAAACTTTGCGAATTGATAAGAAGTCCCTTGAAAGGCCTGCATCTGATGATTGAATCATTCATTCAATCATCAGACACAGGCCTTTAGACAATCATGTCTTGTAATGGCAAAGTATAGCACTGATACAAAGGGATCTTCTAATTCCGCTCTGATTCTAAGTCCTTCGTGGTTCTCACCGTCTTTGTCTGAATAAAGTTACCAAACAAAAGCTACCGGGCTCAGGGTCCATTTGGCTTTCCGTTGAGCGTGTGCACAGGCAGCGCCTATTTCTGGACTCGGCACCAACGCCCCTAAGTTAGAGAAGGTCAACATTGATATCACGCTCACTGCGTTGCTGCGAGAACAAAATGTTGCCGCTGTGACTGGAACAACGTGCGGCGCTGCCAAGGTGGATACGGGCCATTTCCCCCAACGGTTAAAAGGCATGCTCAGGAGCGGACGCCCTTCTCAAGTAGAACTTGATTCGCTTTCCCCCTCTGCAAACAGCAACTCCGTCTTCGACTCCAACATCTTCCCTCTCAATCCAGCCTTGCTCTTGCATATTCACATCTTGACACCAACATTTAAAATGGACTCACAACTCTCTCGCACCGTCGCCTCTGACTCAGAGAATGACAGCACTCGTACCAATGCGGGCGTAGCCTCTACCCTGCCGGTGTCAGTGCCGCCTAGTTCTGCACATCTGGATGCCCCTCACGTACGCATCGGCTTCCTCTATGCAAAATATTCCTACTAATAATGTATATGGGCAGTCCGGTGAAGGCAGATCCATTCTCAATGCGAAGCAGAAGCAAATCGCCGCCGGGCTTTCTAGGTTGCTGAAACGCCCCGAGAGGAAGGCCAAAGCCTCCGAAAGCAGGGTTGAACATTATCTGATACCGGCCAACCGAGGACGTTCTGTTCCTGAAGGTGAAAGTGTCCCAACCACCTCGACTGTACCCGGTTCACGCTATTTCGAGCGAGGAGAGGAAGAACTTGACTCTTACCTTCCTCCCATAGCAGGGCCGAGCAATTTCCCCGCTAATGGAGCTCCCCCTCATTCCTCTCTGCGTATCTCCCAGTTCATTCACCAGGGTAAAGAACAAGCGAAGCAAATTGTACCCGTCGTCGTCGATTCCGACGACGACTCCAACTATCAAGAGTCGAAGCCTGCACCTGAGCCCGTGCCTGAACCTGAACCTGAGCACGAGCGCGATACATTTGCCCCTCCCAACCGCCACATTCACATCTTCAGCGCCTTCTCAGCCCCTCCCACCCGCATGCAAGATATCTCATCGGGGGCCATCAACCGTGGATTCCACTTCTCAGAATCCAGCTACATGCGGGAACACCAAGGAGAAGCCGACTTGGACTCGGAAGAGGAAGACGATCCCGGACTCCGGCGTCTCAGGCGAGCACTGCCAATTGCCCGAGCAGACAGGCATGCAGCAGGACGGTCAACAGGCATGTTTCTCTCTGTTTCATTGTGTAAGCTCGATGCTGACTATGATTCAGTCGCTTTGGGACCAGCGATCACCGCGAGGTAGCCCACAACCCAGCCCGCAATCCAGCCCGCAACCCAGCCCTCACCCCAGCCCTCAACCCAGCTGTCTAAAAGTCCCTCGAGGAGTCCTGCTCTCAATCATATCAAGACGGAGGAAGAGGAGCCTAGTCTTGCTCCCCAGGAAGGCAGCGCCGGCCCCTCCAATCCCATCCCCGCCCCCTCCATCCCCATCGCCGGCCCCTCCATCCCCATCGCCGGCCTCTCCATCCCCATCCCCAACGTACGGTACACTAGAGATGGGCAAGCATACTTAGAAGAGGAGTGGTTGCGTGCCATGGCCGCGAATGAGATCAACCCAGCCCTGGAATATCCTAGGCAGGATTGGGGCCCAACCGCAGGAAGAGTCGATTCCACGCTTCACCCCGAGCTGTTCCGGAACATGATGAGAGAAGACAGCGCCGGCCCCTCCACGTACGTCACCCATGAGCCCCCAGCTGCACCCCGGTCAGCCAGCGGACGTGTCTATGAGGTAGAGCCAACCATTCCCGTCACAGGCAAGAGAAGGAGGGACGACATGGCGACCGACGAGGGGAATCCTACCCCGGAAGTACCTCTTCCCCCACCTGCGAGGGAGGACCGTAGCCCTCCAGCCAAGATACGCCGGCTCGGCTTGCAGCGGCCAATACGTGTGACGCACAACCCTCACCTGGACCCACGAGTCCATGCACGTCTTGTCATGGCCCTTTCTCCTCCTCCTCTCGCTCTCCCACCCCCTTTGGCTCCTCACACTGTCCCATTTGCCTCTCATACCGTCGTACCGCCTCCCGCACCTACCCCGTTGCCTCCTGCTTCTACTACAGCCGCGCCTTGGAGGGATACTGGCAGGAGGAGGAGCGAGGATACCGTCCCTGAGAGGGACGGTGAGTCCGAAGTTGCGGTCCAAGCAGTTCCCCTTCCTCGTACTCTCCCTCCTGCGCCTCCTACAACCCTCACTCTCCCGCCTACACCCTCTCCACCTCCTACACCCCTGACGCCCCGTCCTGCATCTCCTGCCCTCGAACGCAGCACCGCAGACAGTCCCCCGGCTCCAACTCTCCGTCCTGAACATATCCACTTCGAAGCCATCATCGTTGATGCACCCTCCCGGTCCAACACCCCCGAATCACGTCCCTCCTCCCCCGAGCCAGCCACTAGCCCCGAGCTCCCAGTAGGGCGACCCCGTGCCTCTGCTCCCTCGCCTGAAGATCTGCCACAGCCACAGCCTACACGCAGCCCGGTCAACGTTCTTATCGAGACTGAAGAAGAACCGACGAGGCGATCTACGGGATCCGTCACTAGGGCTGCGCAAGCTGCTGAGCCGGCAGAAGATCCGGGTCCTGCTAGGCCGAAGAGAGCTGCATCGAAGAAGGAGCCTGTGGGCAAGAAGACGTCGACGACAAGAGCGACGAAGGGGAAAGAAGCAGCTGCTAAAGCTGCTTCCACTCGAGTAGAGAAGGGGAGGAAGACGAAGGCAAAGGCTGATGAAGCAGAAGTGAATGAGGAACCTGAGCCGGTCGCTGCTGCTGCTGCTGCTCCTGATGCTCCTGATGATGAAGACGACAAGGATGAGGAGGATGGAGAGGACGCTCAACCAGTCAGTGGTCCTTCGAATACCAAGGCTGCAGCGTCGAAAAAGGCGACAAGCAAGGGCAAGGAACCTGCAAAGAAAACTTCAACAGCTCGGGCGACGAAGGGCAAGGCAGCTGCTGCAAAAGCAGCAGCTTCGCGAGCTCAGAAGAAGGGGAGGAAGGTTGTACCTCTTGAAGGGGAAGGAGAAACTGAAGAGCCTGCGTCTGTGCAGGAGAAGGGTATCTCTGCAGAAGAGGATGAGGAGAAGGGTGAAACCGACGAGAAGGGTGAAGCCGAGGAGAAGGGTGAAACCGAAGAGAAGGTCGAGAGCGAGAGCGACGAGGAGGAGGAAGTCGACGCCCAGCTCGCTGCAGGCCCATCGACCAAACCCGCAGCAGCAGCCAAGTCCAAACTGCCTGCAAAGGCGAAGCAGCCTGCGGGTAAGAAGACCTCTTCTACCCGGGCTACGAAGAGCAAGGAAGCTGCTGCTAAAGAAGCTGCTGCACGAGCTCAGAAGACGGCCAGGAGAAGATCGAAAGCTGGTTCTAGGGCGAAGGCAGACGAGCCTGAGCCCGAGCCCGAGCCTGAGCCTGAGCTTGAGCCTGGGAAGGACAGCACTCCCGCAGAGGAGGAAGAGGATGAACAGCAGGAAAGCGGTGAGAGAGAGCAAGAGGACGTCCAGCGAGCTGCTGGCCGGTCGACAAGATCGGCTGCAGTGTCCAAGTCCAAAGCTCCTGTGAAGACGAAGCAGCCTGCTGGGAAGAAGACATCCACGGCTAGGGCTACGAAGGGCAAGCAGGCGGCTGCTGCCCAGGCTGAGAAAACGGCCAGGACGAGGTCGAAGGCCAGTTCTCGGGCGAAGGCGGAGGATCCTAAGCACGAGACTGGGAAGAGCAGCGCTGTTGCTGAAGAAGAGGAGAATGAGCAGGAAGAAAGCGATGTGAGAGAGGAAGAGGACGTCCGGCCAGCTGCTGGCCGGTCGACGAGGTCAACTGCGGCATCCAGCTCCAAGGCTCCTGCGAAGAAGAAGCAGCCTGAGGGGAAGAAGACGTCTTCTGCCCGAGCGACGAAGGAGGCTGCAAAAGCTGCTGCGGCCCGGGCTGGGAAGAAGGCCGCTGTGCAGAAGAAGACGAAGGGAGGGAAGAAGCCCGATCGTGTGGAAGCAGAGGAGCCCGAGTCTGCGCTTGGGAAGGGGAAGACCGTCAAACCTGCTGCTGAGAAGAAGACGACGAGGAAGGCCAAGGAGCCTGTGAAGAAGAGCTCGACTGCTCGAGCGACAGAGGGGAAGAAGGAGGCAGCGAAAGCTGCTGCTGCTCGGGCGGAGAAGACTGCTTCGGTCAGGAAGAGGTCGAAGGCTGTCCCTGAAGCAGAGCCGGGGGTTGAGGAGCCTAAGCCCATGCGTGGGAAAGGCAAGCCCAAGGCGTCCGGGACTGGATCGACAGACAAAGCACCTGTACCTGCTAGGGCAGGTGTGTCAACACGGATGTTGAGGAGTGCGAAGAAGTGAACCTTGGGCTGGTGAGGGACGTTCGCTGGCTGCAGGGGGTAAAAGGGTAAAGGGGAGTGAGCAGATGCGCTGCAGGGCGGGTTTCTCTGCAGTCGTCTTCTTTCTTCCTGTCCCGGACTTGTCATTTTATCTCTCTTCTTTCTCATCTTTTTCTCGTCTTTTCCCATTTCTCTCTCATCTCTCTCGTCTCTTTCTTCTTTCCTCGTCACTCTTGTGTCTCAGAACTCTTGTATTCATTTGCCTGTACTCTAGCTAGATTTCTCTCTCTCCAGCCTTGATGGCTGATGTCGAATGTATTCGGGCATATTGCCCCGCCTGCTTCTCTCCTCTACATCTGCGTGAACTCGACTGTGTGTGTTCTGTGTTCCTCGTCGTTCACGGTGTGTTACTAACGAGTGATGACCCAATGACTTTTCAGTCCCTGACGGTATGTGCGCGTCATTTGCACAACATCCAGTCATCTCCTTTACATCCCTTTCATCCTTCTTCTCCTCCTCCTCCTCCTCTCTCTCTTACCACCATGCCACACCGTAACCGTCCTCCTCCTCATGCACCAACTCTATATCCTCACCCAGAAGACTCAGACTCACCATACACAGAAACTCCACGCCGTCCACGTCCAACGACCTACACATCCTCAAGCTCACTCTCCAGCTCCGGCCTCCGATCACAGCGTCAGCGTCCCCGTCCTGCTGTATCCTATCCTCCCTCTGTATCAGGAGACAGCACACCCGGAGTAGGGAAAGACGGGGCTCCGCTAACGAGGTACCAGAGCGTCTTTGCAGACTTTGCGAGAAGATATAGGCGCGAGCCGGCGGACGAGTACGAGTCTGCTGGGTCTGGCTGGGTCGCACCGCTCGACATTGACAGTGATGACGAGGATCGACCACTCGCGTTGCGTGCGAGCGGAGCAGCAGGTGTACCGGTCTTTGATAGGTTCGCTGCGGAGCTGGGGGATGGAGAGCCTGTCCTACCCCACACGGACGAGGAGCGGGAACGCCTGGAATGGCAGACGATGCTCGCTAGTGTGCTCGAGGGAGACGTATTACGCATGGAGAAGACGCGGATTGCGAGCACGAGCGACGAGGGCCGGGACGAAGCGAAGCGACGAACGTTGGATATCTGGCTCGGGTTACGCGCTAGGCTTCGAGGGAGGACAGAAGACGAAGAGAGAAAGCGGCTCGAGGAACGCAGGATGCGAACTGTCCAGCCGGCGATTGACGAGATCCTTACTTACCGCGTGTCCACTGCTCCTGGCATGCCGTCCGCGTTCGACCAGACCGTCGCCCTCCTCGACAGGCTCGATATGGCCCAATCTCTCTATCCAGACCTGAAGAGCATGCACGGCGAGTACCCCGCTTCTGATCACTCCGACTTTCTTCACCGGGTCGACGCACTCAACGCCTATGTCCGTATGGTCGTCAGTCTTCGCTGGCGCATCCAGGGGATCCAGAAATGGACAGGGAGCGAGACGATGGATGTTTGGCAGAGGCATACATCCCAGGAACAGCCCGTGCGGAGATCGTTTTCCCCCAACGGGCCCGCAGGACATATGCTCGGACCTGGAGGGGAACTCCAGGATGAGAGCAGCTTCGTCGAGCGTGTGCTTAAGGAAGATAGTTTGCAGAAGACGCTTGAGCGCGCGACGCTCGTCACTTCCCACTGGGTGGTCGACAATGCCCGCGAGACGATCCTTTCCTACGGCTTGCTGTACCGGACCATCGGTCTCCCGGGGGTGGAGCCAGAGCTGGTATCCCTCATCGCCTTCCCGACAAAACTTATGGAAGCGACCCTTCGCGTCCGGCTCGACTCTGGCAAGAAAGTGAACGAGCCCTCCATACTCGTCGTCGACCAGATGCTGGACGACTTTGCACTCTCGATTGCTCTTGCCTGCACGATCAAGCAGGAGTATGAGGAGTTTCTGAGGCAGGACGAGGCGGGTCTATGGGTCCTCCCTAGCTGTATTAGCGAGGCGTACGACGAGGTCCTACTGGAGGCCCTGAGGTTCCTTTTCAAGCTTATCCATTGGAAGCTTAAGACGGCGAGTAGGATATACTTCAAGGAAGTGGATGTGCTCGAAGCCCAGTGGCCACTGTTTACCGCCGTGAGCTTGGTGACCGAGGGCGGGAGTCTGCTCGTCGCTGAGCATGTATGGTGCGTTCCCCGATTGTTGAACGTGTAGGCGGAAGGACCAAACCCCCCGCAGCTCAGTGACGAACAAGCTCATGGCTCGCGTCGTAAACCTCTTCGAGGCCCAACTTAGTCTACCGGTCTACAAGCCCGCCCTGGACTCCCGTTCCCGCCAGTCCCCGCGTAACCACCCCCTCCGGCCCAGGCTGGAGCGCGCCAACGCCGTCCCCGTGATGAAAGAGCGCGAACGGCCAATGGGCGAAGACCAAATCCTAGACTGGTACAATACCGTGCTCGACAGTGTGCGATTGCGCTACCGCAAGCTCCAGCGGTTTGGCCGCGTCCTTGGCCAGCGATTCACCAATGCTGCTGAGTACTCGATTGCCCACCTCCCTGTGGACAGGTTCATCAACGCTCTTGTCGGTACTGGGCACCTGCTTGTCTACTGCGAGAACTACGAAGAAGATGGGATATACATCATCGCTGACCCTAGTCTGAGGAATCGCCCGTATTTGATACACGATATCCTCCAGCGGACGTTTCAGCCTGTTGAGGTCGGGCCTGGGAAACAGCAGGTCACGGACGGAAGTGGGCTGGACGAGGAGGACGAGGAAGGGGCGTCGACTGAGAGCTACCTACTGCTTATCACTCCCGGAGAACGCTTCGTCTGGACGGGGGACGTAATGGTTTTTGACACCCAGAAGCAGGTGTTCGAGCTCGCGGAGAAACGCGTCCGACTGGTTGCGGACGGCCCCCAGCTTCGGCTCGCAAGAGCCAAAGACCGGTTCGGGGAGATAATGCGCAGTATCCGGCCTGAGAACCTCCTTTCCCCTACTTCGGACGGGAGTGAGTCAGTCAACGGCGACGCGTTCGAAGGCGCGAGCGACTTTTGTATCATCCCCCTCCAGGCCCATCATCCGCGTGTCGACCGCCAGCTGCGGCGTATCACCCGCTCTACCAACCGGTTGGCGGAAGCGATCACCAAGTCTGTCCATCGGGTGTCTGAGACGCTGGAAGGGGTCGAGCACCGGCAAGAGCTCCTAGCGAATTGGTATGCTTTCGCAGCGGAAAACGGTCAGCAGGCGCAGAAGCATATGGACCATGGCTCGTGGCAGAAATTCAACAGGGAACTGATGAAGCTTGCCATCGCTTATGTGAGCTTTATATGCGACGAGTGCGACCCGTCTGATAGGAGGACCTTTCGCTGGGCGGTGAACGCTTTGGAGTTTGCGACACTTCGGACGAGAGGGAGCAATATTTTGAACTTGCCTGAGTCGGACTTTAATCTCCTCAGGAGCAAAGTGGCGACTTGCATGACACTCCTGATCAGCCATTTCGACATCCTTGGCGCGCGATCGAACCTCGAGGCATCCCAGCGCGAGCAGGAGCGGCTCAGCGCCCTCAGGCAACGGCAGGAAGAAGCACATGCGAAGCGCGATGTGGACGAGTTGGTCGCCCAGCCTTCGATGCAGTATGACCCCCTTGCGGTCTCGAACTGGGGAGAAGACCGAAGTATCCGCTTGAATAGGGATGAGAGCTGGCTCCGCCAGTTGCAAGAGCTGGACCTGCGCCGAGCGAAGCTCGAAGCTGAACAGCGCATTACTGGCAAGGTCATCAATGAGGAACGACCGGAAGATAAAACACTCATGTTCCTCGCTTCGTCTTCCTCCAACATCGCTATGCGTTGGCAGCAAGGTCGGCTTGTCGGCACTGGCGCGTTCGGCAGCGTATACCTCGGCGTTAATCTCGATTCTGGTAGTCTGATGGCGGTCAAGGAGATCCGTTTCAGTGACGTTAATAGCTTGTCGACACTGTACAAGGGCGTTAAGGACGAGCTGTCGGTCATGGAGATGCTCTCTCATCCCAACATCGTCGAGTACTACGGCATCGAGGTACACCGGGACAAGGTCTACATCTTCGAAGAGTACTGTCAAGGTGGTAGCTTGGCCAGCCTGCTCGAGCATGGAAGAATCGAGGATGAGAGGATCATCCAGGTGTACACCCTGCAAATGTTGGAAGGGCTCAGTTACCTGCACTCGAAGGGAGTGGTTCATCGGGATATCAAACCTGACAGTGAGTACCCCGAAGTCTGACCTGATTCACGCCTGACCACTGTCGTAGATATCCTTTTGGACCACATGGGCGTAATCAAATACGTCGATTTTGGCGCAGCTAAGATCCTCGGCAAAAAGCAAAAGACTTTGGCCAGTCGTGCGCATCAGCATCCTGTCGGACACCATGCTCACGACCGACCACACTTTCCACCTGCCCCACCGCCGCCGGGATTCCCCTCCGGTTTTGGGGCGAATAGTTTGACTGGTACTCCGATGTACATGTCTCCGGAGGTTATCAAGAACGATCGAAGAGGGCGCCAGGGTGCTATGGATATATGGTCTTTGGGCTGTGTAGTGCTTGAGATGTCCACCGGGAGGAAGCCCTGGAGCAATTTGGACAACGAGTGGTAAGTCGGTTTACATTCAGTTAATTGCACCATTCTGAGGTAGACGCAGGGCCATCATGTTTCATATCGGAGTCGCTGCGAAACCGCCACCACTTCCCGATCCAAGCCAATTAAGCGAATTCGGAATTGATTTCATTCATCGGTGCCTGACTATCGATCCCATCCATCGTCCTACAGCAGCAGAGTTGATGGAACATCCTTGGATTGCAGACTTCAGAGACGAAATGTTGGAGTATGAGGAAGACGAGGTTGTCAGTATTGCGACCCCAAGTATGACTACTTCGCATACCAATGTTAGCGAGCATTTCGAGATGGCTACCGTGGCTCGTCAAGCACAGAAGATTGAAGAGGAGGAGACAGCGGTCATGAAGTCTGAATCACCTCCAGATATCACCCCCAATGAGAATGGCGAAGGCATCTTCCTCGCACCGTAATTCCCACGATCTGTTGTTCTGTTTCTGCAGCCGCATTCATTGGCTGTCTTCTTTTACCTTGTATCCATACAAGATACCATGGACCATTGTAGCTATAAAAGTGAACTTCAAAGAACGTTGTACCAGAGCGGAGAATAAACATGCATTTCTCCCGAAGCCTGCGGAAGATCCAGAACTACAAATAGCAATGTACGTCCGACGGGATAAGTAAATATGTTTACTCCAATATCACACGCCTATGATCTTTGTCTACACTGCTCCGTCCTGACCACCCGGAGCTGTCGCTGCTCTGGGTTTGGGTACGAGCGAGGGGTGATACTGTTCTGGCAGGATATTTGATGGTTGGGGTGGGGAGGAACGGCGGTCTGTCCGTCGTCATCGTATCGGCAGTAGCCGTCCTCGTAAGAGTAACAAAAGCCATGTTTCGGTGATCGTCAGATCGTTCCGTGACTTGGAAATCAGACGAGGGAGTAGGAGAGAAAGAACGCGAAGAGAAGGCTTGGTCAGTGAAGGCGCGGTCTGAGAATGTAGGCAGGTGGGACATGCTCGGGAAATGGATCTTTTCCGTGTCTTCCGGTAACCCTCTGATGAACGCATCGCTGTCATCATCAGCAATTGGACCCGCGACTATCCCAATATTAGCATGCATTACGCGAGTCTTGCACACAGACTTACGATAGTCGAGCAAGCCGTTGCCAAAGTTCAGACGGCAAAGGATGCCTAGCACGAGGGTGGTCACCTCGAGCGAGATGGCAAACACGGCCTGCGTGGCGAAAAAGCTCCATGTCTGGAAGGTGAGACGGAATGTTGGGGAGATAAATAAGAAGGGGAAGAGGACGGTGGTGAGCCCTGCGAAGGCGAGGAAGCCTGTCATCAGGCGCCGCCATTCCTTGTACACTGCGGTCCAGCCCTGTCACCACTCGTCAGGCACAGGGTGTGAGAATAAGGGGAGAGATGCGTACAGCAACAAGCCAAATAGGAGTCAAGATGATGAGAACGATGAACCCAGCCTGGAATCCAGTCGCGTGATGGTTAAAGTGGCCAATAGCGCCATTCCAGAGCTGGTCGATCCAGAGGGCCATAAAAGCGACAAGGAAGAAAGTGGAGAGCTGGATAGAGACGGAGAGGATGAGCACGAGCTGGTAGTATCGGTGCATGAGGATGGAGGCGCCGATACGCTTGAACGTCTGCCAGCCGAAACGTTTTACGAGCTTCCATGTCAGGTAGGCGGAGACGACGAGGGTGAGGCAGTTGATGATGAGGGTTGGGATCTGCGCGAGTTAGCTTTGGGTGCTCTGGGTAGCTGTGTGTGGGGGAGGACGCACCTCGACAGCGCCTCTCGCTACCCAGTAGTTTGGGAGCAGGTTAACCCCGTTGCACGCACTGTTCTGTGTGATAGCGAGAAAGCTTGCCCTAAACATCGCAGTCTGCACCACCTCATACGCCGTCCAGCCCGTCGCAAACAGGTGAGTAACAAACACGGCGATAACGCTAGGGATGCTCTCGGCGTACAGGGCGTGCAGGCTCATACCTAGCACCCAGAGCTGGAAGGTGATGAAGAACGCGTCCCGGCGCTTGGTCTGCGCTAGTTGCTGGAATGGCCAGATGAGGACACGCGCACAGTCGGTGGTGATCGTCGCGCTGTCGACGGGCTCGGAGTCGAAGGACAGTGCGGTGTCGGCGATGAAGACCAAGGAGGAGTTGAGCATGGCGATGAAGGCTCGGGGCTGGTTGCTGGTCAGCTAGGCCACCGGGGAGAGGGAGGGAGGGTACTTACGCGCAGGTTGTGCTCTATACCAGGGATGGGGTAGTTGCTGTAATAATGATCTCCGTCCCCGTCGACTACTGCAATGGTAGGCGCAGCCTGGGAGGCAGTAGCAGTCGGGGCGGGGGCGCTGAGCACACTCGAGAGCTGGGCGATCGTCTGCTTCGTCGCTGACACGTCGGTCGGTGCGGGGGAGGCATTCGTGGTCGACGTAGTCACGCTAAACGTCGTCCCCCCTTCTACCATGACCGGCCCACCGCTAATCACCTCCCCCGTCTTTGCCCAGACGACCTCGCACTGCCCTGGCACCTGCGGCTGGCCATCACACAGCTGCAACACGGTGCCGTTGAATGTCGTCACGTCGTTGTCGGGCAGCTGGGCGGTGAGGATGATGTTGTCCAACAGGGAGGCGGCGTTGCGGTTTACGAGGAAGGCGCGGGCTTGGAGGCCGGTTTGGACGGCGCTGGTCAGGAGGGCGAGGAGGAAGTAGGCGAGAACGAGCCGTGAGACGGTGATCCTCGTCCACTGGAAAAGATGAGCTTGGGTTCAACTGGGGTTGTAAGGAGGACGCACGAAAGTCCGGAAAAAGTCGACCACTGCGTATCGCACACTCCACAATGCGTACATCTTGAACGAAAGAAAGGGCGTAGTCTTGCAGGTTAACGTGCGATGTATGTCGATGACCTCTGCCCAGCAGAGCTACGTAAAGAGTGATAGTAAGTGGGCCTGCCACCAGGCCTCAGAGGGAACAGGAATGAAAGACGACTTGCTCGCCAACCCCTCGAGGTGGAAAGCAGAGAGGAAAACGACCGAGACGACTCAGAGGCGAGAAGGTGTATTATTTTGCGATCAATTCAGTTGCATATGCATTGAGTGAGCGGAACGTTCCGCCCAGCTACCAGTACTGCCCATGAGCTCTTCATCCCTGGTCGTCGTTGACAGCGAGAAGTGGGCCTATGGAGTCCCACCGCCCCACCGGGTATTCTTTTGCAGAGCAACGATATCAGACATATACCATCGTTGATGGGCAAACAGTGCGATTAAAGTGGGTGGGGAGGTGATCGTTGCCTTGTTCTCAGGGAAGGGAGACGACGAGGAGAAGAGTGACAACCGTCGTGTAGCGGTCATGTGATTGTTACCATCTGCGGGTAAATAGCTGTTTCAAGAAGGTATATTCAATATCAACAGTAATGGTAAGAGTGAAAATTATACAGTTTACACTCCTCATTAACGGAGAGAAAATATCTGTCGGAGCCGCATAGTCAAGCATCATCTCCCACACGAGCTTTCCAATAAAGGTAAAGCGCGCCCAAGGAGAGGCTCCGGCTTAATTGGGCTCCCCTTCTGAGGATTATCCCTCTTCCTCCTAGCTGTCTACCGCAATACTTGAAGGTGAAGCAGTTACGTCTGGAAGGACGCGGCGAGGAGGTCGTTTGTGAGAGAAAAGGAGAGAAAGATGGAGGAGTACGCGTAAAATGCATTTGCTGCAAACTTTCACGGGTGCAATCATGTCGGCCATAAGAGAGTCATGATGGACACTAACTCCGATAACAATGACTTTCCTTTAATGTAATACATTCACTAATGAATACTACTTTCACCTCTGCTCATCAACCCAATGTCTCCTCCTCCTGCACACGTTCCCCCCCTAAACCCCTCCGACCTCATCCTCCTCTCCCACGTCCAAGCCCGCGCATTCCGCACCGACCCATGCCTAAACTGGTTCGGCAGCGCTCCCTGCCCCATCCCCATCTCTCCAACGGGGAAGCTCGCGTACTGCTTCGAGAGCCTGAGAGTGTTCTTCTTAGGTCTAACGGGGACGGTGTTGTACCAGAAAGATGGGTGGGTGGACGTCGTTTTCCGTCTTCTGGAGGAGGAAGAGCCGACAGAGAAGAGCGTTCAACTTGGGGAAAGGGAAAGACTCTGCGGTTGGGCGATGTGGCTCCCCGCTGATCGGGATGTGGGCAGCACATGGCTCGCCCTCCGCAGCGGACTGTGGAAATCCTGGTTCCGCTGGGGCTGGACTGGGATCCAAGTTCAGTTCGCTCTTTCCCCTTCCCTCTCCTCTTACTGACTATAGGGAGCAGCGGATGGACTACCAGTATACTCCCCGGTGCGAGAAGGTGTTTCGCCAGGAGATGGAGAGACGAGGACTGGAGATGAAGGATGCGTGGTATCTTGTGAACATCTGTGTTGACCCTGCCGAGCAAGGCAGAGGTACGTACCGTACAGTACCTCCCTCCTCACACACCCTGGCCAACCAGACGTCAACAGGATACACCTCCCTGCTCATGTCCGCCGCCAACTCCCGCTGGCCAGAGAAGCCCATGCTGCTCGAGTCGAGCACCCCTAAATCGCGTGACGTGTACCTGCACCTGGGGTTCGAGCTCCTCGAGCAGGTGAACTTGGGCAGGGGGGAGGTGACTCCCGAGGGGGTGCTGGGGGAGGACAGGGAGGGGATCACCCTTTGGTGTATGATCAAGGTGTGTACGGGAGATGTTGCGAGCTCAACTCATGCAGGTTCTAGGTTTGAACGTGGGGAAGCAGCGTGTTCTTTGCGTCTGCACAATCAGTAGACCCGCACCATGTCGACTTGCTGCGCGGCCGGAAACCTTGGGCCAGATCCAACCGCTCACAGTTCCACCAGCTTTGCATATTCTCGAAACCCCAGGAATATACTTGGATAGACCGTGCCCGTCGGGGCTGTCTGAGAAGCACATCCATCTAGCAGGAAATTTGATTCTTCATGTTCTCTTGCCCGAGATACAGATACAACAGACTTCAATTCACCTCACTGCCTCACCCATATCCACGACGCACGGCCCTACTTTGTAAAAACTGTACCCATAAGCACCCACACCCATGTACAACATCCAAACACACTCACTGCTAACCACATCCTCATCCGCCACCGCATGTCCCAACCCCACCTTCTGCGCATGCGGGTTAAACTTGGACGACTTACCCCAGACGAGCGCATATCTGAATTTGGACGCTAGGGAACGGTGGATCCCGTGGCAGACGTGTTCTATGGTTGCGCCGCGTCGGAGACAGATGGGGTCGTGCAGATCTGGGTGGGTACCGCGTTTTTTGGTATAGATCTTGACGAGCCCGAGTTCCTGGGTTGCGGTTAGTAGGCTCTGGGGAGAGGGGGGGAGGGAGGACGGACCTCCCACATCTGTTCTAGGAGATAATCGAGGCTGCCAGTACCCCAGAGTCAGCATGTTCACGAACAAGGTGGGAAAGACACACTTGAGCCCCATCTCACAGCTTATCACTACCGAGTGATCTTCCTGCGCCAGCTGCTCCACCCTTTCTAGCGAGATAGAATCCACCTTGTTGTACACGTAGAGACAGGGTATGTATTTCCGGTTCCCGATAAGGACGTCGATGAATTCGTCTATCGTGATCTACGCGAACATCGATCAACGCCCGCATGGGAGGGAACGGGGGGACGAACGTCCTCGCGGATCATCACATCGCAGTTGTGGATCTTGTATCCTGACAAGACGGTCCGCACGGCCTTCTCGTCAATCTTGGTCAGCTTTACAGTAGCGTTTATCTCGGATTCGATCAGCATGTGCAGTAACTCTGAAGGGAAACCCAACGCACGACGATGCCTCCTCCGGATTTCTGCTTGAATACCACTGTGTGCCGGTCAGCTTCCTTCGAGGAACCAGGGTGGGGGAGGGGAGGAAGGGGACAGACACACCGTCAGGTTTAGCCCTGTTCAGCCTGATTCCCACAGCTTCAAGCTCCACCTCGAGCAGTCGGCGCTGTTCATGCGACTTTGTAGCGTCCAGCATCATGATGATCAGATCTGCAGTCTTAGCGACTACAGGTATATCGGGGATGTGCAGTGAGTGGGTGCTCTTGGGTGAGAGGGAGGCGCGTACCGCTCACTACTTGGCGCCCTCTGCCGCGACCTTGCGAGGCTCCTTCTACTATACCTGGTAGGTCGAGTAGCTGGATCCGGGCGCCTTGGTAGTCTATTACTCCGGGAATGGCCTAACGGAGGACCGGTCAGCGTCAGCGCTCGAAAGGAGAAGCAGGGGACACACAGTAAGAGTAGTAAACTCGTATGCTGCTACTGCCGATGCAGTGCGGGTCATCTTCGATAAGAACGTGCTCTTCCCAACAGAAGGAAACCCGATGAGCGCAACTCTCGCATCTCGACCGAACGTCAGCAGCTGTCCGAGAGCGGTACCCAGGTCGTACCTCCGGACTTCATCACGTCGAACCCTTCTCCAGGTTTGCCGCCTTTTGATGTGGGCTCTAGTAGTTGGGCTCTGTACCGCGCTAGCTTGGCCTTCAGAAGCCCGAGATGATACTCCGTCGCCTAGCATATCGTTCAGCGCGGTGCTGATAGAGAGCGGGACGAGTAGGACCTTGTTCTTCTGCGCTGGGAGGGTGTTGGTACTATTAAGCGGGGGATGGGAGGAACGTACTGCGGGCCATCTCCTCTGCCATTGAGGTTAGTCTCCTCGGGCCCGATGACAGGAAAGTGCGCACCCTCGATCTCCTTGATCTGAGTGCTTGTTAGCTGAACAGCAGTAAGTAGTTAGGATTGTGCGCGCCTTTTCTAATACACCCATGATTGCTTGACAGTGGATGAACGTTACAAAGGGTATACAAGAAATAAACAACTGAACAATGCTAGCAGTCCTTACAATCCTCGAAGGGTGAATCACGCTCATAAAATATATTCGGCGTTAGGAGAGAGCCCTTATCACCTAAACTCCGACGATGCGCCACACACACTCAACAAGCGCCCGCGGTCCTCCCTCTGTTCATCTTCCCACCCACATCCTCCTCCTCCTCCTCCTCTCACCTCCCCCCCTCCTGATCATCTTCAAGCTGGCGCATGTACATCCTCAAATTACCATGACTCCCATGTCGTCGCTCGGTCATCCGACGCCTACAGGGAGTCTTAAGCGCAAACGACTGTCAGGGGAACATCACGGTCGTTCGCTGGGATGGGAAGATGTCCAAACGCTGGTTGATGGCGAGCAACGGTGCACACTTATATTATCTGCGGTGAGGATATACTGAATCTTGTTGCTTAGTCCCATAGTATGGACCAAAGCGAATACAATTCTATCAGCCCACCCCAGTCAGCCGTACATCGTCGGCCGCATCCCCATTCTCTCCACTTCCGCCGCACCTCAAAAACTGCACCAATTTACCCTTCCCTCACCAGATACAATCGCCCTGAACGCCTCTGACTACTCTCCTGCATCCATACTCCTCCTCGCACCGACTGATAACCATCTTTTCGCTTACTTCCCCTCTTCCCGCATGGGCGAGCGGGTGGGCATCGAGGGCGGGCCTACGACCAACATGCAGGGAGGGGCTGAGAATGGCGCTGCGGTGATATGGGAACGGAACTTGGAGAGATCAGTGGATAGAGCAAGCGAAGTTGATTGCTGGACCGTGGCGACCGTATGGGCCGTCTCTCCCGTTGATGCTGTCGTCGGTGGCAAATGGATAGGCCAGGACCGAGACGTATGATCTTTCCCCCCGTCTCCGGTTCTCTCTAACCGTTCCAAAATAGTATTACACCGTCCCCTCCCCCAGCGCCTCAGGGTTCTCCGTCCTTCGTCCCCCTCCTTCCGGTCCAGAATCCTCGCCCAACGTGTCACACCTGCTCCTCATCCTCGCCTCCAACAACCTCCAGCTCTGCACCCGACCAATCGGCAACAACACCGGGCGCGTGGCACTCGTCCGCTCTCCCCTCGGCCAACCGTATGAACGATTCGCGGGCTCTCCGGATGGCCAAGACGAACTCTCCAAGGCCCACCCACGTTCGGCTCGCGTCCTCCGAGCAGCAATAGGTTACATACCGAACGAGCAAGGGGTTCTCATCGCCACCCAGCTGTCGTATGTTGGCTCACCCCCAGCACAGGCAGGGATGAGCCTCTCCCTCCTCGACCCTTCCTTTGGGGACGCTCAGGGGGGACTCGTCCCGAGGCAGCAGGAGGCGGACGTGAGTTCTGTAGGGGAAGCGTGGAGGGAATCCCTACAGTTATGCGAGATTAGGCTGAGACTGACGGGCCACAGATGGAGTGAGTCTCGCTTGTTAGCTCCTTTGCGGGACTGGACTGATCAGACGATTCTAGGTGTGACATGCTCCCCCCTCGCACCGATAGCACACGACGCTCCCGCTTCCTCTCATCTCACGGGCCTGGATTTCCTTCCCTTATCGCTCTCGCGTTTATCCCAGCAGGAAGACAAGGAGGAGGATATGTTCACTCCCCCCGAGGCTCCTGCTGAGGAGCAGGGTGAGGAAGAAGAGGCCTTAGGCTTGCTGGCGACGTTCATCGACTACCAATACGGTTTGTCTTCCCATATCTATCATGAACGACGCTGAGCGCACTCTTCTACATATAGCGGATCCCTCGCCTCCGACTAGCACGCTCAGGTTGTGGAAGTTCCAGCGAGAGCCTGTATCGTTGTGCAGTGCGTTTATAGACATGGTCGACGATCCTTCCAATTTGCCAGAAAAGGACGAGTTGATGGAATGGGTGCGTCCCTCTACCTCATCGTCTCGTTTCATACCCCGTGATCTGACTAACGGATGACCCAGGCTCCGACGCTACTCGCCTCCCGCACCTTCCCAGACCACGTCATCAACCTCCTTCCTGATCCTCGCGGTGCACGCACAGGCAAGCTGCTACTAGGGCTCATCCACACCGGTCCCGAAGCGCGCCTTGGTAAATCTGAGATCCGAGCCCGTAGGGGAGAACTGAGACTCGTACAGTCTCTTTTGCTCACGGACGACCTCACCAGTCGGCCTACGCCCCTGGCATATAAACGCGAGTTACCCTTATCCCTCTCGGCCTGCTGCTCGCCCAACGCCCTATACGTTACCCTTACTAGCCCCCCACATGTCCCCCCGCGCACGCTGTTCGCCCCTTACCCGTCCCGCGCCGCCTCCGTGCCTTGGCCTACGAACCCCGACGTGGACCCTCCGGCCGGCGCGTTAGTACAAGCCTTCCTCAACATCAGTGATATGAACGATGTTGCCCGTGCTCTGTGGCAGCACTCTGCCCAAAAAGAGGCTGTTGTGGACCAACTTCGCTTATGCTGGGATACACTCGATCAAGTGAGGGGTATGGCGGAGATGACTGTCCCTTTCACTCCTCCTGCTTCTGCAGCTCATGTCCCCGAGGCCGGAGCTGCCACTGCAGTCTCAGCAGGGCCGACAACTGCTTCCCCCGAAATGGCCAAAAAGAGCCCGAGCAAGACTCCCGCCAAGAGCCCAGAAACTGGCACTGGCCCGGGAACAGTAGGCAGCACTGCGGCCGCTAGTACTGGTAGTGCGGGAGCGGGGGTACAGCTCAGTAGGCAGCTGGAACTGGACTGCTCCCCCTGGACTATCAGGTTTGTGGAGCATCTTGTAGGGATATATAAGTGCGTCTGGCTTCTTCAGCGTGCTGCCTCATGTTGATGTTGATGTTGGACAGGGCCTGCCCGGATCCGGAGGTCGCTAAGGCTTGGGAGACATGTTATGATATCACGAAGCTTGTGGCGTGCGAGCGGGCGTTCTTGGTCTCGAGGCAAAAGAGGGAGGAGAAGACAGCGAACGCGGATGGGACGAGGACGACGATCGTCATGTTCGAGACGAGTGAGTGCTTCTCTCTTGGCAATGTGCGGCTTGTTATAACCACATGGCTAGAAAATACATGGAACCTTATCGCTTGGAGCGACTGGTTCCTTGACCTTTCTCGGCGTATCGTCGCCGATGCGATCGTCCAGCGGGCCTGGGAACTATGCGATGAGCAAGGACCTGAAGAGTCCCCAAGCCTGAAAGCCGGACGTGTGCCTCATCCCCCCCCCTCGGCCCTGCTCCTCATGCACCCTATGAGCCTCCCCCTCATCGTTTTCACCCTCAAGTATGTCAGGGAATTCATAGAGTGGATGTCGAAGATCTCCCCGACGACAGAACAGGCGTATATCGTCCAGTGCAGTCTCCAGGATGCGGTCGATCGGTGCTTCTTGGATCTGAATGCATTGGAAGAGGTGCTGGGAGGCGTGCAGGGACAGTGCAAAGTGCACTTCGCCAGTGAGCGCGGACGATCCTCGGGATCGTTATTGACGCTGACGTAAGACGCAGACTCGTCGAGCCCACTTTCCGACTTTAGAGAAGCCTTCATCTCCGTCTCCGTGCCCAAGTCGTTATGCCCGTTATCTCTCGAGATCGCCCGGTTGCTCACCAGCCATCCTTCACTGGCTAACAAGGTCGCGCTCCTCATCTCGCCTTCTGACCTTCTGGAGACCATGCTTCTCCCTCCATCCGATCCGGCAAAGGACGAAGCTCAGCGGGACGTCATCTCCCGTCTGGCTTTCCGACCTGGGGCCGTCCTGCGTACATGCCTGAGATGTGGGGCAAAGAACGAGGCCAGCAGCCCTCAGAAACGCCCACTCAGTATCAGCTGGATGTTCTACGAAGAAGCGTTCAACAAAAAGTGCCTGTGTGGTGGATTATGGGTCAGAAGCAACGGACGGGGTTGAAATTCTCTAGGTTCTACTGTATTCTATTGTAAATCATTGATTTAGATCTTGTACCTTATGTGTGCCTCTATCATCTTCACGGCGTCTCATCAATCTCGAGGACGATGTCCTCCCCGTCCCAGCTAGCCTTGACCCCAGTCAAACGGGTAATGATCCAATCCGGCTTACTCCCCTCAAGCTGGGCACGCGAATGGCTCGTACACACCGCCAACACCCTGCTCCCCGCTGCCTGGGCAGCCTTGATCCCATTCGGCGCATCCTCTACGACGATACAGTCTTTGGCCTCTAGCTCGCACGCAGCCGCTCCGGCGAGGTACGGCTCGGGGTGGGGCTTGCCGTGCGTCACTCGGTCGGCGGTGATGAGCTTCTCGGGCATGGGCACGCCGGCTGCTTCGAGCGCCTTGGGAGCGTAGAGGGAGGTCGCTAGTGCGGGGTTAGACGTTATCCCGGCTCCGAAGTTTGGGGGAGATGGGAGGACAAGCTACTCACCACTGGTTACGATGGCCCATATTGGTCGGTCGTGTTGTACACTGCTGACTGCTCCAAGCAAGTCGAGCACGCCCGGGAGGAGGGAAACGCCCTGCCCTCGGCGGGTAGCCTCGAGCACATCGGTCTCAAACCGTTGGACTTCGGCCTATCAGAGAGAGCGTATATCAGCTACGATGATTGGTGTTGTGCGTAGGAGCGTACGTGCAGCTCTGCCTCGTCTGTGATGTGGCAGTAGCGCTTCAGGCTGTCGACCAAGCGTGCCCCGTGCGTCGCTGTTCACGGTATTAGCCTTTTGCCAACAATGAAGGCGATACGCACCGTCCGCGACAGCGTTCCCATCAAACCCATACCTCTTGCCAAAGTCGTTCCAGGCCTGTCAGATCCGGTCGGTGACCGCTATAGTTCGCGGTGAGTGCGTTGACGGACCTGGATCACCCCTGGCGTCGAGTCTACTAACGTGCCGTCCATGTCGAACAACAGGCCTTTGGTTTTGACGATGGGCATCTTGGTGGTAGGAGAGGATAGTGGTGGGGTGACAGGAGGTGGTCGCCGAGTGAGAGCAAAGAGCAGTGTGTTGCCACAGCGATTCTTCCGACTCGGACAACTGTAACATTGTGGTGAGGCGTTTCACTGTAATGAGGCAATCTATTGATTCGCCGGTGTTAGCAAAGTCAATACAATGTATGAATTTATACGATAATAAGATCATGTCAAATAAGACAACATTGATGTAACACCATAGCAATGAGCCGTGTTTCGACACTATTTTTCGGCCATCATATCTCAGTTGACGGTAACCCTCACACTGTCGGCATCCTCAAGGAAGGGCACTACAAGCCTGAGCACCCCATCCTCGAGCCTAGCGACAACCCTTGTACCGTCCACCGCCCGAGGAAGGGCGAATGATTGAGAGAATGTCGCCGTGTACTGTTCCTCAACAGGGGCGGTAGCTACTTCCCCAGTCGGGGCGGCGACGACTTCGGATTCGGTCGTCGTTGGAACAGGCGCCGCCGTCTCCGGGGCAGCTTCGGCGGCCTGAGCGGGCTCGGCGGCAGGAACTTCAGCAGTCGGGACTGCAACAGTTTCGGCGGCAGCAGGCTCAGCCTGCGTCTTCCTCGCGACCCTCCCCTTGATCCTGATCCTCTTTCCGCCCTCAGTGATCGTCACCTCCAAGTCCTCCTTCCTCACACCTGGCAGCTCCGCCTCCAGCACGTATCCATTGGGCGCCTCCCTCAGCTCCGTCTTCGGCTGCCTCGCCTGCGTTTGCGCAAGCTCAGAGCCGAAGGTATCGAACATGTCTGAGAAAACGTTTGCCAGCTGCGCCTGCTGTCGTGCCAGAGCGTGGTAGTAGCTATTCACCGCTGCCGCTTGACGCCGTGCTTGGTGTCGAGAGTAGGAAGGGTAGTAGAAGAGCGGTTCGTCGAAGAAGTTGATCAGAGACATCGTTCGTGGTTGTTGATTGGTTGGTATAGAGAGATGTGATCTTTGTGTCTTGCTGCTGTTGCTCCGGACAGCCTGGAGCGCAATTTATACTCCTCGTCCAAGTGCCGTCAGTTGCGGAGCATAACGTGGACACATGCGTAATCGACTGTGCATCGAATGTATCACGAGCCTAGAAAGTGCGAGCACAACGGACTGGAGAGTGCTGAAATAGGACAAAAGGTGGTGAGTCATCGCATGGTCGGGGTGGGCCGTGTCGAGTAGAAGTTGCGAGAAGGGCATGGCACGTGCTCGAGATTCGGCATGTTGGTTTAAAAACTTCATTAGGCTAGGATAGGTAACAAATGCAGGATATCGTACAGCTATGGGCGTGAGTGACTAATCGTACATTATAGAACACTGGAATATTCCAGACCTCCAAGGCTTATGCTTCCCATTCCTCTCCGCACATTCTACACCTCTTCGGCTGCCTTCTGTCGCGCTCCTGATGACGAGCGGAGATCCAGTAACTCGTGGAAAAGACTCGCAGTGTGGTGACTCGAAGGCATACGTTCTGATTCCATTACTGTGGGGTGTTCCTTTCAGACAGTTTTGCATGCTACCAAGCCGATGTCAAGTCTTGCTCTCGAGCGAAGATAAATCAATATCGTCCAGACTTCTTCCACTCTTAGCGCGCTTCTCTTCGGCGCTCGTTCGAGCAGTAGGATACCTTTCAACTATGTGTTCAAACCGACGTCGAATCGGTCGACCGTTCCTTCTCCCTTCTTCTTGTGCTAATTCATCATGCGTCGGAACTCGCGGACGCCTCTCCTTGTTCTCTTGCCTAACGACATGCTCCTTGAGTCTGGCCGAAAACTTCGGGATATGCACGCGCAATTTTCCCGAGCGCAATTGCATCGGCATGCTCGTAACGTCCCTCCCATACCTATGCGAGAGCAAATCGGATCCTTCATCGTCTTTCTGCCATTCTTTCTTCACAGTGTCGTCCTCCCTATCCGGCTTGTTCCACAGTCCTTCAGCGGCGCGCAACAGCAACGCTCGGCTCTTTTCTAGAGACGACTCGATTGGGCGCGGTTCTTGTTTCGAAGGCGGCTTCCAATACTCGAGATTGGATTCCAGGGATAGATGAGGTGGGAGGAGTCTCCCGTTTTCCTGCGAAAACATGGGTTCTGTTTCGGTCGACTGAGTGGGGTTCTTCATCCCGGCATGCAGGGGATCTGCTTCGGAGAACATGGAGGCCCGTGATTTGTCGTCTAGCGTGTGCCGCGGCTGGCTTGGGCCTGTGCTGTAGTCCGATGGGAGGACGCTGCTGTCCATGCCTCCTGAGTTGATCGAGGATGGTGCTGCTGCAGTATCTTGGAGCCCCAACTCCGAGCTGAACCGCCCAAGCAAGTCGTTCAGCTCAGGTCCAAGCTGCCCCTGCTTGCACAACTCTACCGCCGCCTCCTCCCTCTTCATCAGCTCTGCGGCCCACTCCTCAGACTCTTTTCTCGCAATTCCCATCTCTCTTTCCGCTTCGTGCATCTCCTTCCACTCTGATTGCAGATGGTCTGCCGCTTCCCACTCGGCGTTGAACGTCTCGCCAGAAGTCTTGATATGCTCCAATGCACGGCGGAGGTGTAGCATCATGCCTGGCCAGGGATGACGGTAGCACGGGAGCTGCGCGTAGATGATGTAGTGCCAATCTGCGGGAATGAAGTCGCCCTGCATGAGAACTAGCTCAAGGAACAGTCCGATGTACGTGCGTACCAGAAAGCATCCACCTTCCAACCCCAGCCTCCGCTTCATTGAAAACCAGCGTGTCGTCAGCATCGACGCCCATCCCGCGCTCGAGGATGTACCGAACCCCTTGCCGGATCTTCTTGGCTACCTGCTGACGGATTGCCCCGGACTTGTTGACTCGTTTTTTCGATAGGATGATTTGAAGAGAGAGACGAGAGCGGATTGAGAGGCGGTGGGATGCATACGTCGCCTTGGGACGTTGTACGGGCGAGTTGGCGATTGAATGAGGATGTGGTGGTTGGGGATACGACTCCTCTCGACTCTTCATCTCCCTCGCGTCCTGCATCTTCTTATCCCCCACCCACTCTTTCCATTTCTTCCTGCTCCCGGCACCCGTCAACCCCCATTCTCTTCTATCGTTCCGGTCCTGCACCAGACCCGGTTTCTTCTCGCGCAGAAGTAGCGTCTTAGGCCAAGCCTTCACCATAAATAGATTGCAGGTATAAACAGGGGCTACTCTGAGTGCCCATATAGGCACTTGAGGCTTGTGATCTGGTCCATGTAGGTGTGGGCGGAGGCGCAGAGGGCGTTCTGGGGAGAGCTCGGGGATGGCAGGTACGCGAGAGGAAGGGTGTGGAGGGAAAAGGAGGAGATGCTCGCTGAGGTCTGCGTGGGCTTCAATCTGCTCAACGTATCAGCGTAAACAATATGCTGCGTTCACTTAGGAGAGGGAGGAGACGGACCGTAATGGATTGCCCAACTGTAGGCAGTTGTGCCAGTTCGGGCAAAGGAGGATTCCTTTTTGCCTTCTCCCCTCCTGCATCCGCTGACGGACCCGTATACTTCGCCTTGCGCTGGCCGGAGAATATCATAACATGTCTCCTTGAAGCGTTATGAAAAAAGCGGCAATTGACAGGATGGAGGATGACTGGATAAGAGGAGTCAGTGGGTCGTGTGACCAACTTTGGGCAGAGGACATGCCGTGAGTAGGTAATAGTCTCCCGGATACGCCGGGCAGCATAGCTCTTCCTAGGCATCGAACAAAGCCAAGATAGAGCTGTCGACCAAGAATGAAGCAAGAGTTAATTATTCCAAGTAACAAATTCTAGTAAAGCATTTGAGCAATTAATATCTTTCCAACTTGTTAGTAGGGTCAAATAATGAAATTTCATTTCATGTACCTAATCGCCGATGCTCGGCTCCGACACCCTGTGCCGGGTCCGCTTCCGCTGAGTGGTCACACCAGACGGTGGAACGCAGTCGACGTTGCCCTCGACTCATCGTTTGACTGCGCAGCGCCTAAGATCCAGATAGGAGCATCTTACACGGTCACGGCTGTCGGCACTGAGTACGGTGACCGCGGCGTTAGAGGTTAGGAAGCATGGGAGCAAACAGCAACTTTCTTGATGTACGTCTTCATCACCTCTACACTCTTCGTCAGCACAATGTCTAATAACGAATCCCTGCAGAAAGCGATCGATCTTGTACAGAAGGCTATCGACGAAGATGTCGCGCAGAATTATGCCGAGGCCTATAAACTATACCAGAACGCGTTGGATTACTTCATGATGGCGCTGAAGTGTACGTGTACCCTCCCTATCATTCTGCCTGCGTTTGCTGTATCGCAGCCTTGACTCAGACGCTGCTGCTGACGCGTAGGTGTAGATGAGAAGAACGACAAGCTCAAAGAGCTCATCAAGAACAAGCTGAAAGAGTACCTCGACCGAGCAGAGCGACTAAAGGAGCACCTCGCCCAAGCGCAGGAAAAGCGTCAGCGCAGCGCTATGGGTGCGGATGGGAAGTCCACGGGTGGTGGTGGTGGAGCGGGGAAGAACAAGTGCGTGATTTGTACATCTGGGCGAAGTGCAGACGTTGATTCATCTTGCTACTATAGAGACGACGATGACGATCCGGACACGAAGAAGCTGCGTGCCGGTCTATCGGGCGCTATTCTTACCGAAACACCCAACGTGCGATGGGATGATGTTGCTGGTCTCGAAGCTGCGAAGGAGGCGCTCAAGGAGGCGGTTATCTTGCCGATCAAGTTCCCGCACTTGTTTACTGGCAAGCGCACGCCCTGGCGCGGAATCCTGTTGTATGGTCCACCAGGGACGGGAAAGAGTTTCCTGGCGAAGGCGGTGGCTACCGAGGCGAAGAGCACCTTCTTTAGTGTTAGTAGCTCAGATTTGGTCAGCAAGTGGATGGGCGAGAGTGAGAGGTGCGTTTTGCTAACAGTGCGGACGACAGCACTGATTATTCCACGCCTATAGATTGGTCAAACAACTCTTCACGATGGCGCGTGAATCGAAACCGTCAATTATCTTCATCGACGAGGTCGACTCGCTCTGCGGCACGCGTGGAGAGGGCGAGTCGGAGGCCTCGCGCCGTATCAAGACCGAATTCCTCGTCCAAATGGACGGTGTGGGGAAAGACGGTGGTGGGGTGCTCGTCCTGGGTGCGACCAACATCCCCTGGATGCTGGATCCGGCAATCAAGCGTAGGTTCGAGAGGAGAATATACATCCCCCTGCCAGGGCCTGAGGCGAGGCGGCGGATGTTTGAGCTCAATATTGGCACGACGCCGAATGTGCTGGTGAAGGACGATTACAGAACGCTCGCGGAGAAGACTACTGGGTGCTTTCTTTATCCACTGCCTTCTGGTGCGAATACTGATGTGATTTGACAGGTACTCTGGCTCCGATATCGCCATCGTCGTACGCGACGCACTGATGGAACCTGTGCGGAAAGTCCTTTCCGCAACCCATTTCAAGTCTGTCCAAGTGCCTAATCCGTCTCCCCCTCCGAGCGAAATCGCAAAATGGACACCCTGTTCGCCCGGAGACCCAGACGCAGTCGAGAAAAGCTGGGGCGATGTGGAAGCCGACGAGCTGCTCGAACCCGTTCTAGGCTTGAACGACTTTGTACGGGCAGTGCAAGCGGTGCGTCCCACGGTGACGGACGAAGATGTGAGGCGACAGATGGAATGGACGAACGAGAGCGGTGAGTCGGCTATGTGAGATTGTTCCCGGGCTTGCAGGGCTGATAAGGCCCGGGGACGGGATCAAGGGCTGGATGGCGCCTGATTGCAGCAGAGGCGTTCCAGCCAGGTTTTTCCCATGCATGGGGGAGTGAACGAGGGCGAGAGATTTATTGGCAGAGAGTGGACTGAGGGCGCGGGGCATGTACTGTACACCCTGTTTGGGCACTGTACGACTAGCAGGAACATTCATACTTATTGTTCGGAACTGACAGGATTGATGAATCAGACAACCTTGATCTTTCGTTGATTCGGTGGTCCCTGGCCAGATCTACCAACGATGCCACAAGTTTTGTACATTTGCGGTGGTACTCCTTATGAAATGATTACCTGTTCGGCCCTCGTTGATTGTTTGTCTCTGCTTGTTGGCTGGAATGGAGTTAATTCCTCCGATGACCCCAATTCGAAAGTAAAGTCGCCAGAATGGCCCTCAGGGCTCAAATTTCCTTCAATGACTTAGGGAGGGCCTGAAACTGAATAAAAAGGGTTCTTGGGAAAATATAAAAGTTAGGGGTCCGGCTAAAGCTCAAGATGACATTGGACGCCTTCCCGTAGCTTCCAGATACTAGATTACCATTTCCTAAACCGGGCCGGTTGCTTCCGGCGCTTCTCAGAAGCATGTTTGAAACTCCGATAGCTTTCTACTTTCCTTTCCAGATACGACATCTGGGGGGGGCCTTTTCAGATTGCGCGCGCCCTACCAAAACGCTCACGGATGTTTACTGGACTCTGACGCTGCGTCGAAATCATATCCTTACATCACGTTCATCATCCTACTCTACTTAATCCGCTTCCCAAGCGCCCTGGGGATGTTGACAAGGGCTTCGAAAACCTTCTCCAGGCAGCGTACTGGGGGTCGTCTGCTGGCAGGGAGAAAGAAAGTCGAGTGGTGGCAAGCAAAGATGAGAAGGTCGAGAGTCGCACCCTCAGAGCGGGGTTAGAGCGGACACACGTGACGGACAGGCACACCCTCCCCAGATTTGGAAAGGCTTCTGGAACCATGTGTGCCAGTTACGGTTTCATCGGGGTTTTTCTAAATCAGCCTCCGCCTTGCCTAACTGCTTCCGGCTGACAAATTTATAGTAATCTACGTATCTGGAAGCTACGGGAAGGCGTCCATTCACCCAAATGCACATATATCAACCAAATTCAGAACTACAGAACTGGTGAAAAAAAAGCAACGAGCACACAGTGGATGAGAGTGTTATTTTCTCTCCTTCTTTCCCTATCATTGTGATGTTTTTGTCATATTTTATCAACCTGCTACTCGCAGGACCCCAAATTTGATATTTTGGCTTCAGAAGCGCAAATGTGTCCGGCCAAATATTCTCTGGCGACTTTGCCTCCGAATTGGGGTCATCAGAGGAATTAACTTGCTGGAATGTTATTGACTCGGAGTTCCGATCTCTGGTAATGTATTTCTTTTTCGTGCACGTGAGGCAATGGAACCAAAGCATAAGTCTGCCTCCGACGCCGTCTTGAACCATTGTCATCACTCCTCGTCTGCCACTCTTTTTTCTCCCTTCCCGACACCGTTGTGCGAACGCCGGTCGAAATGTCGTTCGAACTGCCCGACGACCCGACCGCTCCTATCGTCTTCGACGACGACGGTGGTGAGGAAGGACGTAGACGTCCGCGTGGACGACAAGTTCCGATGCAGGGATATGTGTACGAGAAATATGCTGTTGCTGTTCTCCCTTTCTGGGAGCAGGAACCACCTCTCGCACCGGAGACATCCCAGATCCAGGTGCGTCTACTTTGCATCGTTAATGGGGCGCGTGGACTGATGGACGCGCTTGTAGGGACCGACGGCGAGCGAGGTGCCACCGCCTCCGACGATCGCTAGTGTGATGGCTGCTGCCACAGATACTACTCCTACTGCCGCAGATGCTGAAAATACTGCTGAGGCGATGACCGATGATGTACAAGACGGCACTACAGCTGTAAAAAGAGGCAAGGGCCGTCCGCGTAAGTCCACCGCAGAGGTGGACGTCGATGTTCTTCCTCACCCCGTCTCCTCTGGTGGCAAACGCAACACCGCCACCGCCACCGATGGTCACTCAAAACGACATCAGCGAGGAAAACACTTGGTCTGTGATGATAACGACTCCCATCGTCCCACTTCCGACGAGGAGATACGCGAGATGTATGCACAAGACGAAGAAAACGAAGTCGATATCGAGTTGAAGCGTGCTGTGGAGAACTCTGACGAGGATATGGATGCAGCTCCCTCTCGCCCCAGTACTCAGCGGCGTGACCCATATGGGCGCGTTAACCGCCGAACTGACGGTGTCGCGCTCAGCACACATAAGCCTAAGCACCCTGGCTACCGGACGGAAAGCGAGGTTCGTACCTCGACATCCGCCCATCGCCACCGAGGTGCGTTACTAACTTTACTGCTTTCGAAAACAGGAACCTTTTTATGCAAATCCCACAGGTCCTGTACCCAGGGAAGCGTACACAGACGAGGAGGAAGAGGCAAATGCCGCTGCGGAGGCTGCCGCGGAGGCAGCGGCCGCCAAGGGTTTAAAGTCGTCCAAGAGAGGCGCGCATATGTCCTCTTCTGCCCGGGAGCCTCCCTCCCGAGGCCGCCGTGCCTCTACCAAGTCTTCCACTCTCCCTGTAAATGGCCGCGCCAGGCCGCGCAAAGTGCAACCAGAGACGAACAAAAAAGTCACCGGCAAGAGGGGACGTAACAGGCTCACCTCGGAGGAGAGCGGTGCTGACTCTGACGTGGAGGTAGAGCTGGTTACCCCTCCTGCTTCTTCCAGGAGAAAATCGAGGACTAAAGCGATAGTTGACGAGGACATGGATGATGAAGATCCGCTCCTCCTCCTGCCGACTCCCGTTAAAAAACGTGGCCATCCGCCAAAGCGGCCTCGCACTGAAGAACACGCCGAGAGCTCTCCACGCCAAAGTGGCAAAGGAAAGTCAAAGAAGTCAATGGAATCTATCGAGGAACCGGAAGCACCGATCAACATCTCTGTACTGCGGATGCGTGCTGCCCGCGCTGCACGACTTGCTGAAGAGGCTGCTGCCGCTGCTGCTGCGGAAGCAGCTGCCCTGGCGGCGTGGGAGGCGGAAGAGGAGGAGGAGGACGCGGAAGGAGAACCAGACCCTGCGTATATGGCCATCTCTTCGCAGTCACCCAAAATCACTCGCTCGCCACGGACTACTCGTGCTGCCCGCGGACGCCGCTCTCGTGCTGAGGAATCAGAGGAAGAGTACCGCGCTTCTAGCGATGAACAGAACACCGAAGAAGAAGAAGAGGAGGAGGAGGAAGAGGAGACCGGACCGAGGAAACGGAAGTCCAGGAAAAACGAAGTTGTGGATGAGGAGCCGGAAGAAAACACGACACGTCGCAGACGGTCAGGCAGGCTGAGCAGGCGTCCGAGCAGGTTTGCGGCCGGGGCTGAGGAAGAAGAACTAGATGAAGCCCAAGAAGAAGCGGAACAGCAGCCGTTGCGTCGCTCAACTCACAATGCTAGGAAGGACGATGTCGAAGAAGAAGTACGTCGCTCACCTCGGAAAAATCGGAGGGTCAGTTATGCCCGCATCGAGGATGAAGAGGACGAGGAGCCTGTGGAGGAGGTTCCCGTGCTTCGTCGTTCCACCCGCTCTACTCGCCAGAGTTATGTTGAGGTAGATGAAGACGACGAGGTCGAAATTGTCTCGTCGGCGCCTCCCATCCGCACCACACGTTCTACTCGTGCTTCTGCTGTCGAAGAACCAGAGATTGAGAATACACCCCCGCCACGCAGGTCGGCACGCGTCTCGATGGGCAAACCGGCGGTGGACGACAACTCGCCGCGCATTCCGCGTACTCGCAGCGCATCTAAGATGGAAGCACAGCAACATACTCCGAGATCCACTCACAGGCAGGCCAAGAAGGAGCAAGATAAGGTTTACGAAACCGAGGAACATTCTCCACTTCGGCGAGTCACTCGCTCTGGTGCTTCAGCGCCTCAACCTGCTGAGTCCTATGAAATCGCTCCGCCCACCACACGTCGCACGCGTCACTCAAACGCTGCAGATACCGAAAAGGCCGCAAGCGCGCCTGAGCTACCTGAAGGCTTCAAGTTCCTCGACTCCATTTACATTGATGAGAAGCCTCTCCAATTGTCCACAGCCACCACGCAGTCAAAGCGGACTTCAACTTCTGCCGCGACCAAGCAGTCCCCAAGCAAGGCGAAGAGCAAACGACCTGTAAAGAGTGAGGCGCCTGTCAGCTCAAAGAAAACGAGCACGCCTCGCGTCACCCGAGGCAAGCAGGCTGCTGTTGAAGCAGCTGCTAAACGTGAAACTATCAAGCAACGAATGACTGAGCGCACCGGCCGTGGCAGGGAGACAATGACGGAAGATGAGGCTAGTGGGAAAGCGGGGAAAGCGGGGAAAGCGGAGAAAGCGAAGGATGCAACACCCAAGTGCCCATCGAGCAAGGCAACTCAAGCTAAGACGCCGGCGTCTAGCGCGAAAAGTGCGAAAAGTCCAAAGTCCAAGACGAAGGACGCACCCTTTGCTAGAAAATCTGCTGAAAAGGCTAAGATTGGTGGGAAGAAGTTGACCGGCAAACCCACCACACCTCGGAAGAAACGTGCCACGGCTCAGGAGGCGGTGACAAGAAAGACCGCTGCTTCCCAACATCGTACGCGCCCCAAAACCGCCTCATCCCCTGCCGAATTGCATGAGCCCGCTACGAACATGTCTTCCACAATGGTGCAGCCTGTGGTCAGTGATGATGATACCGAGTCTGAAGGAGAGGATGGCGTGATAGTCAATGATGATGGCACTGAGTCTGAGGAGGAGGTTCAGAGAGCCAGTGATGATGATGATATGTCTGAGGGGGAGGACGCCGTAAGAGCCAGTGGTGATGGTATTGCGTCTGAGGAGGAGGAGGTCATGAGAGTCTACAATGCTGATACTGAGAGGGAGGGAGTCACGTTAGTTAGTGATGACGATACGGAATCGGAGGGTGAGGGAGGGGATTTAGGTGAAAAGGATGTTATCGGAACGGACGTTATCTCAAAGGTGTGTGCCATTCCAAAATGACGTGTTTGGATTTGCCTCGGATATCTTTGAAATTGGGATGGCTATTGACATTGCTACAGAGTCAAGCTCAGCACTACCTTCCTGATTCTAACGACGAATTGACGTATGACGATACAACGCAACCCCCGATTGAGAAGGAAACATCTGATAGAGACGACATTGGCGACGACATTCAAAACGATGGTGCTGCACAGATACTCTCTCTTCTTACCCCAGCTACGGGATCTGATTGAGACTGCTAGGGGATGAGATTGGAGGGGATGCAGATGGCCTCCTGTGGGGACGGCTGCCGCGGTTGAAGAGACGATTCGTGAAGCAAACAGCAGTGCCTCTCCCCCTCCTCGTTACACATGGACGAAGCCAGGGCGAGCTTCTCTTGGACTTCGTCAAGCGCATTCGCATGAGCAGCCGGACGGGCGAGGAAGCGCGGTACAATGAGGAGGACAGTCTCATCGAACCCAACAAGCATCATGGCATTGACAGTGAAATTCCGGCAGAGGGCACGGTACAGTCGGACGGTACATATTTATCGGCGGTACGAGCCGAGTTTGGCGATGGAGGTGACACGGACACAGAGGGAGCAGCGGAGACGCATGCGAGGAAGACGCAGATTATATACGAAGGGCATACTCCCATGTACGAGATACTAGGAATTCCTTGCCTCCGGGTGCTACGCCGGAAACTCCGTGGTACAAGAAGGACAGAGCGCCTTCGCCAGCCCGTTGTGAAACTCCGCCATCTCCCCGAAGCGATGAGGAGCCCTTTTACAAGGTGTCAACGGAGAAGAGTGTCGGAAGCATCGCGACGGACACGAGCTGGGAAGCAGAGAACGAAACCGAGATCTCGAATATCAATCAAGACCACATCCCAAGGTCGCTCAACCGAGCTATCTTCGAAAGTCAAAAGGGTAGGTGTTTGATCTGCCCGAACAAATTCGAAGGTTCAGGGGAGTACGGATTCACGAGACTGGTCGGGCAGGAGTCCGAAGAATACACTCCGGTCTGTCTCCTACATTTCCAGTGGCGCATTATCTAACGTTTTTTCAGCTTATGTGGCTTGTGAGCATTGGTGTTGTTCCTCCGTCTTATGGTTGTGATTCTTGGGACAACTGCTTTGCTCGTACGGTTCATTCCGCAGCTTCTTCGATCATGGTGCGCTAACGTAGAAGCTCAGTTTGCGAAGGGCATGCAAATGCATTCCAGACCGGTGCATGGACAATTATACCTTGCCGCGAGAACCTGCGGAAGATGAGCGATTTTGAAACGCTCGACTTCACCATGCGCAAGTTCCAGGGTAGGCTAGGGCGCGATGTGCCTCCTCGCCGTATTCCCGAGGTGAGCTGGTTTCTGTTTTCTTCGCAAGACCATTCTAACCCATGAATCAGTTGTCAGGTAAATTTGAACTCGTGGTAATGCGGCATGAGGACATGGGAGCGCCTTACCCTGCCACCGACCTTCCTTATCGAATGCTTGACCCACATGATCCGAGACCTGAGACCCTCCCCGCCGACCAATTCGACCCATACCAATTCGAGCTGCCCCTCAACTCGTTCTACGCCTTCGCGTCTAGCATGAGCGTCATGAACGGCCCCTGCCCAGCGCCTCACGAACGCACGGAAAACCTCAAGAAACTCGTCGTAAAGATGCGCGCCATGTACAACTGGTGGATCGCCACACCCGAACAAAGTATTGATGGCGTCCCGCCGGCTGAGAAGGACAACGTTACTGTTGGCGGCGAATTTTCTGCCCATTCCTCTACGTCCAGATGTCTTAACCACCGATGCTGAAGAGCTCCACCGCGAGGAGGCTGACGATTCATTAATAGCAAGTGTCGCAACCTCTGCTGATGGTCTCGGTATTCAACTATCGGGATCATGAAGATTGTAAGCTGCTCTCGGAACGCATCATTGTACCTGCTGTTTCGCCTGTACCCATCCTTGTCAATGTCTTGCCCATATGTCCTCCTCCCTGTTATCTCTACCTACTTCTCTCCCATCCCCTAGCAGTCTCATCACACTTCTTTCTCTGTAACATCTCCCTTCTATTTCATTCCACAATTTCGATTCCGACTAGATGCCGAGTACTTGTTGTTGTCTGTCATCAATTTAACAGGGCTGTTTGCCCCTACCTCTGCCTCGATCTCCTCGATCTCGAGAGTGACGGGCTGCTGTGCTGCACATTCTAATTTCGAAGCTGGATTCGACGTTCGAACGACACTCCGAACGAGGTTCGAAAGGACTAACTATGGCAAGATAGTAGAGGGAAACGGACCCTATACACAGCTTTAGGTAATCATAGAAGGAGTGAAGTTGAGATAGTTAGTCCAAAGTCCGGATCGCCTCCGAACGTATAGAGGAAAACGGGAGACTGCTCCCACCTCATCTATCCCTGGAATCCAATCTCGAGCTGCCTTCGACACCAGAAGCGCGCCCAAGGGAGTCGTCTCTAGAAAAGAGCCGAGCGTTGGGCGGTTCAGTTTGGAGTTGGAACTCCAAGATACTGCAGCTGCAGGACGCATGGACAGCAGCGTCCTCCCATCGGACTACAGCACAGGCCCAAGCCAGCCGCAGCACACGCTAGGTGACAAAGCACGGGCCTCCATGATCTCCGAAGCACAGACTCGTTTTGAGCATATCTCCGTCAATTCTTCTCCAAATAGGATGATACCAGATTTTTTTTGGAGCTTAGACAAACCTCTAGGCCCTTGGCAGCGAGATCCCCTGCATCCCGGGATGAAGAACCCCACCGTTCAAGACCGAACGGTCAGCGCGATCCCGCCCGAGTCGACCGAAACAGAACCCATGTTTTCACAGGAAAACGGGAGACTCCTCCCACCTTATCTATCCCTGGAATCCAATCTCGAGTATTGGAAGCCGCTTTCGAAACAAGAACCCCCCAGGTTGGAGTCGTCTCTAGAAAAGAGCCGAGCGTTGCTGTTGCGCGCTGCCGAAGGACTGTGGAACAAGCCGGACAGGGAGGACGACACTGTGAAGTAAGAATGGCAGAAAGACGATGAAGGACCCGATTTGCTCTCGCATAGGTATGGGAGGGACGTTACGACTATGCCGATACAACTGCGCGTGCATGTCCCGAAGATTTCGGCTCGGGTCAAGGAGCATGTCGTTAGGCAAGAGAACTAGAGGCGCCCGCGAGTTCCGACGCATGATGAACCAGCACAAGAAGGGAGAAGGAACGGTCGACCGATCCGACGTCGGTTGGAACCCATGGTTGAAACGTATCCTACTGCTCGAACGAGCGCCGAAGAGGAGCGCTCTAAGAGTGGAACGAGCCTGGATGATATTGATCTCTCTTTGCTCGAAAACAAGACTTGACATCGGCTTGCAAGGTAGTGTGCTGCACATTCTAATTTCGAAGCCGGATTCGACGTTCGAACAACACTCCGAACAAGGTTCGAAAGGACCATGGTAATCATAGACTTGGAATGGAGTTAGGACAGTTAGTCCGAAGTCCGAGTCGCCTCTGAACGTATATAGGGGGATTCGAGTACTTCGGAACAGGGACCTTTCCTTCCTTCCCTTAACTTTTACACTACGCCTTCGACTTGAGTCATTCCTTATCCTCCCCCATGTTGAACAATCCAAACTCGTTCAAGCCTTCGAATCGCGCTCCGAGTCTGTCACCCTCAGTCTTTCCGACTCGAACGGCCGAGATTCCGAAGTCCTCACTCCTGTCCGGATGCACTCGCGCCTTTTGGCATGTCTTGGAACGATTCCACGAAGCATCCTGTGCTACCGACGCTGGAGCAACAGCACGCGGCACATGTAGATGGATCTCACTCAAGGAGTCGGAGTCAAAACGGCAGACCTCACCTCAGGTCTCTGGATGATCCGCATGTTTCCCAGGTTGTTCCAAACCGAACTTTCGGATTCCGGGATCAGTGCCTGGAATGGTGGAATGGTTGCAAATTCTCTATTCGCGGTTTTGTAGAGTTTTGGGACCTTTCACTCCTATATCGTTATATCGTCATGAATGGAGTACATGTAGTCAAATGAGGGATCTTGTCCTGAAATATTAATATGAAAGTTGACATTGGCCTGCATATTGCCTGGTACATGGGGCCATGGGTGCAACGGTATATAGCAGTGGGCGGATGGGAGACTGACGTCAGCCTCGATAGCTATCTCTTCGGAACGGACTTCGAGTACTATCACCGCACCGCTTCACTTGCGACTAACCTCTGCTTGAGTCCACCGCTACTATCTACTCCCCCTCTAGCGGACTTGCTCCTGACGCCTCATAGGGAGGTATAGAGTACACTGCTTCTGCTGGTTAAGGATGCTTCGGACGTCCCTGAGTTCTCCCAAAGGGGTTAAAGAACTATTGATTCGCGGAATAGGCCGAACTCATTCAATTGGCCATCTGGAACATATGTAGACATCAAACGTAAGTGGAATACAAATACTCTGACCACTCCCCTCCTTCGTCCCCTCCTTCCCCTTCTCTCACTTAACCTCTCTTCCCCTGAAGCCACCAAATAAATGCTAACTGCCACGCTCTAGGCCACATCCCCACAAACCAATACGCCCAACACATTCCCCCTTCCACGACCCTCCTTCCCAACTTCTTCTTCCCCCTCCACCCTCGGATCATCCTCTCCACCGAGCGCTGCGCAAAAAGCTGCGTGTCCATCGCCACCCCCTCACTTTGAGAAACGACCATCCGCTCCCTAACTGCCTTCTCCCATGGGGAGTAGAGGGAACCCGGGGGCAGCCCGGGCCAGCGAGATGATTCGTTTAGCGAGAGGTTGGAGCGTACTGCACCGGGGATTAGAAGCTGGAGGTGTACGTTGAAGGGGGCGCATTCGAGTGCTAGGGTTTCGCCGTAATTCAGCAGGGCGGACTTGCCAGCGGAGTAGATCCCGTGCCATGGTCTGTCCGGGTGCGGGTGAGTAGGGAGAGGGGTGACTGCGGGGGGGGGAGGGCGTACCCGGGAGTGAGAGCAGTCACACTGCTCACGAGGACGAACAGCCCGTAGTGCCGGTTGAGCATCCCTGGAATACAGGCCCTGGCAAGGCGGTGCGTGCCGAATACGTTTGTGTCGAAACTTCTTTTGAGCTCGGGGATGTCTGCGTCTAGGATGGGACCTTGCGTATGTGTTCAGTCTAGGCGTGTGAGGGGAGAGGGGAGGGGAAGACGTACCTATACTCATCCCACCCGCATTACTAACGACCACGTCCACCCTCCCTTCTTCTTCCAAAACCCGCCCTATGGCAGCCTGCACGCTCTCGTCACTCGTCACGTCCAGCTCGAGACACTTGATATTCCCCCTAGGGAAGGGAGTCATGGAGCCCAGGGAACGGGATGTGGCGTATACGACTGAGGCGTGGGGGGCGAAGGACTCGCATCTGTATGTGGTGAGTGTGAGTGAGTGGGAGAAGGGAGGGAGGGAGGGGGACGGACAGTGAGTACCCTATACCGCCTTTTGTGCATCCTGTAATGAGCACTACGGGCTTCAAGTTGTCGGGGTTGTTGTTGTTCATACTGCGAGTGTGGGAGGTAGAGGGAGGGGCGACAACAAGTGTGCTCTGTGCTTGTGCCCTTGCGCGCCTCGGAGGCAATTTGCCTAATAATACTCAGGTAGAGAAACGAACAGCTGGAATGAACGCTGTCAAGGTTATACTAGTAGAAGGTCCATCTTCTGATCTTTTGTCAGAGTGATTATCAGCACGTGCGAATTCTGACAATGACGATCCTTTTTTCATCCTCGACGGTGCCTACTCGTATACGGCTCCACTCCAACTTGGTAAAGACCTAGAGATGTCTTCCCTGCTGATCTCGTGATCCCTCCGACGTCCTTCGTACGTAATCCAGGGATCAAGGGTCGTACCCTTCTAGTCGGACCGGCACTCGGTCGTTTGCTCGGTACCATCTAGAACTTGCCGATCTTGCCGATCTCTAGATCGACTCACGATTAGCTTGAATAGGCCAACTCTGCCAGAAGCTCGCCGCTGATCGGCAGCACCAGGCACTCACACACGACCGCAGAAGTCGACATCCCCCAGGCCACCAATGTAGTCCATCACCCTCTTTCCACACTCATTTGCTCGGATGTGCGGTGTGCCAGAGCAAACTTGCTTCCAAAGACGATGAGGAAACTTTTCATTCCCATTCCGTTCCTGCAAAGCTGCAACAGGTGCCGGTGCTTGTTTCCAGGCTGTATACTGGCGTCGAAGATGTCTTTCTGAAATCTTGGTATTGCCAACAAGCAATAGATCGTAAAAATCTCATTCTCAATTGTCCACATGACCAGCACTAGTCTGAGGCACAGCCGTCGCCGTCCTTCCCTCTGCGAGCACACCCTCAGCTTTACCTGCAAGTTTCTCCTCATCACAAGCCCACAGAGCCGCCCCGACATCCGTCGTGAACGTAAAAAACAAGCTCATGAGCGGGATCATATTTAGCACGATAGCTGCTGCGCCAAAACTGTCCTCGGGAACGATGTTAGCCTTTACTCGGTGAGGGAGGGGGGGGGGGGGGGGGGGCAGACCTGGAATACGCGCCTCTCCTTCTGTGCACCCATTCTTCCTTTTCCCGCTTGTCTAGCCTTTTGAGGACAAAATACCGTTCATGCCAGCCCGGACCCGTGCGCACTCCGTTGTACAATACGAAGAACACGGTGCCGACGAGCGGGATAAGGTTCAGGGGAAGGGAGAGGATGTAGGTGAGGATCGCTCGGGGTGAGAAGCGTGCGAGGGGCTTGGTCAGTACTGCGCCTAGGCGTCTTCCTGTGTGAGACTTTTTGAGCTCTCTGCCATGGGAGAGGAGGATGAGGAGGGAGTGATCCAGTAGTACCTGTGAGTTGATGAGTCGAGTAATCAGGCGCCTTAGGAACGGAACGTACTTGGTCAAACACCCGTTCTAAAGCTTGTTGGAGAAAGAGACTCCGGGCAAGGGCGTTCACTGCTGTTCCCGACAAGCTCAGCAGGACAGTTGCGGCGGAAAGGAATCCTATTGGCCCGTTGAACACTGCCAGAAGGCCGGCGAGCGGGAGGTAAAATGCGCCGAATATGGAGACAGTTAGGATGAGAGAAACAAATAGCGAGAGAGCGATGGTTGGGATAAGAGGGCGGAGGAGGCTGGGATGTCCTATGAGGTAGAGGATGCCCTGAGGCGCACGGATGGGTCAGAGGGAGAAACAAGAGAGCCTGGGGAGAACGGACTTTGACAGGGTACAACCAGGCTTTGCTCGTTACGCCTTGTTGTGCTATTTCGCTCACTCGGGAGAGGCTGAGCTGGGCTTGGGCGGCAGATGCAGATGCAGCATGTGCTTGGGGTTGGGGTTGGTTGGACGTCGTTCCTGGTGTTGGAGGAGGATGGGAACGACGGCGTGTATGGACATCAGTAGGCGATGACTGTGACATTGTCGTCGTACACGAGAGAGATGCAAGCTCCGTCACGGTGCAAGGGATCCTATCCAGTTGACGTGTTCAAGACGCGTGTATGCTTATTCGGGCACGAGACACGTTACGTCCCGAATGCGGGGGAATGACGTAGGTCCGGAGCCGAAATATCCCCTCGGAGTCGGAGTGACTACACCGGAGCCGGGCACATATGGTTGAACGACCAGGTTGGATCCCGATGCGATGGTGTACGTTGTTAACCTCTGGCGACCAGTACTGAGGGACCGCTCGAGATGTCCAGTATTTCAGAAAAGCTATGGGAGCTGGAGGAGAACACTACTATCCATCTGAAGAGGAGGCGGGCTTTCCTCGCCCGTGCCAACCTAAGACGTCGACTACTAACCTGCTTGACTCTCCTCGCACTTACGCTCCTCCTCGGGCTTGAGATATTCACTCCTCCCCATCTCCCGGACCTGCTAGACGTCTCCCTCTCCGAGCTCCAGGCTGGTCTCCAAAACGGGTATTTCACAAGCCAAGACCTAGTTTCCGTCCGTCCGCCTCTCCTTCCCCGCTCTCGTCTTACTCCTTACTCTGTAGTCCACAGGCCTACCTAGCCCGAATCGAGGAAGTGAACTTCCGTGGGCCCTCGTTGCACGCGGTGATCGAGATGAACCCTTGGGCACTCACTCAAGCCTCGGCTCTGGACTGGGAACGCGCCCTCTCCGGACCCCGCTCGAAGCTGCACGGGATCCCCATAATCGTCAAGGACAACATCGCTACCCTTTCCCAGGAGGAGATGAACACCACTGCGGGGTCCTGGGCGCTCCTGGGATCTAAAGTACCCGGCGACGCTGGAGTAGTAGACAAGCTGCGCAAAGCGGGGGCGATCATCCTTGGGAAATCGAACCTCTCCGAGTTCTCCCACGCGAGGGGAAACCTAGCTAGCGGCTGGTCTGGAAGAGGAGGACAGTGTACATCTCCCTACTACCCTATGGCGGACCCTTGCGGCTCTAGCGCCGGGTCAGGGGTGGTGAGTGCTCTCGGGCTCGCGGCTGCAAGTTTGGGAACAGAAACGGACGGGAGCATCGTCTGCCCTAGTCAGAAGAACAATCTGGTGGGTGTGAAGCCTACGGTTGGGCTGACCAGTCGCTGGGGAGGTGAGTGACCGGTTCCGGTTTCTAATCCAGGAAGTGCGCTCATGGGAGGTTCAGTCATCCCTATCTCGGAACATCAGGATACTGTAGGGCCGATGACCCGCTGGGTCTCGGACGCGGCTCTGATACTGGGTATCATAGCCGGCCCTGATGGGAGGGACAACTACACGCTCTCCGCTCCTCCCGTTCCGGATTACAGGAAGGCGCTCGACCCTGGTGCGCTGAGAGGAGCAAGGCTGGGCGTGCCGAGGAAGATGTTCCTCGAGCTGGAGTATACGGACGTCGACCCCTATGTGCACGTCGTGTTCGAGCAGGCTATACACGTGCTCCGACAGCTGGGAGCAGTGATCGTCGACCCTGCTGACCTACCCAGCGCGTACGAGATCGCCAACAGTACTAGAGAGCAACTCGTAGGCCTTACGGATATGAAGGTGGACTTGAACAAGTATCTTGATACTTTGGCCGAGGTGCCTACGGGCGTGAGGACGCTGGAGGACATCATCAGGTGGAACGACGACCATCCGGAACTGGAAAAGCCTGAGAATTACACGGATCAACAAGGGTGAGTTAACTTCTATTCTTAGTCAAAGGGAGGAGCTGAGAGAGCGCAGTTTGGTCGCTGCCCAGGCTACGAAGGGGTATGATGCTGTTTATTATCGAGTACTGGAGGAAGACTACAGGATGGGCCGAGAGGAGGGTATTGACTACGCGCTGAAGACATTCGAGCTGGACGCGTTGATCCTCCCCAGCACAGGTCCGTCCTCCCCCTTTCCTGCCAGGTCAACAGTTAACATCGATGCGCAGGCCGGACCACCCAGCCCGCAGCAATAGCAGGCTACCCGATAATAACCGTCCCCCTCGGGTTCTACCCGCAAAACACGACGATCAAGTCCTCCGGTCCTGTGACCGTCTACCCCGCACCTGGAGTCCCCTTTGGCCTCAGCTTTCTAGGCACGGCATGGAGCGAATATGACCTGATGGGGTATGCATACGCCTATGAGCAGAAGACGAGGACCCGGTCGGCGGGAAAACCGTATGTGGTGCCAAGGGCTCAGCTGGGGGATTTTGTGTGCTCTGCAAGGGGGAGAGGGCGGCGCGTGCTGCTGGGTATCGCCACATCCTTGTTTTGGCCAGCTCGCTGGTGTGCTGCACATTCTAATTTCGAAGTCGGATTCGATACTCGAACGACACCTTGAACGAGGTTTGAAGGGGGACCATAGTAAGAGAGCGGAGAAACGGCGAGGTCCGAAACGCCTCCGAAACGTATATAGGAAGGATTCGAGCACTTCGGAATATAACTCTCCCTTAACCCCTATACTACACCTTTTAACTTAGAGTCGTCCCCTGTACTCTACAACTCCCAATGAGGCGTCAGGGGTAAGTCCGCTGGAGGGGGAGTCGACAGGAGTTCTGAAATGAAGTAGATAGTAGTCCGTGGATGTATTTCTCGCAATGATCGAAATCCGTTCCGAAGGGGAGGCTAGTCCGAAAAGGGGTTGGAGGGTTCGGTCTTAGTTCCGAATCTCCGGAGGTGCGATCCTAAATCCCCACAGGGGCGCGAGCGTTGGGAGAGGCCGTCCGAGTCGAATGGCTGCACAGGACGCGAGCCTCGGAGTGCCATTCGAAGGTCCGAACGAGAGTTCGGAGAGCGAGAGAGAGTAAAGATTGGCTGGTTTTAAGGGTGTAGTGTAAGGTGTAAGGTAAAGATAAGAGAAGTCCCTATTCCGATCAAATCCTGCATTCCGACCCTGACCCGTGGGTAGAGCTGGCAAGACTATGACAACAAGGTTGAAGAGGTCAACACGTTCATTTCTGAAAAGAGCATGCTGACAGTTGGCAACCAGACACTGCGTGACCTTGTCACCAGGTGGACATGGCACAATTGAGGAGTATGGTTGTAGAGGGAAACACGAACATTGCCACTGTGAAGGCCAAAAATGACCTCCTGAGAGCAGACATTGCCAATGCAGTACATTTTTGTATGCCCACATACTCACTGCTGCCAAACCTCACTGACTCAACCACAGGATCACAGAAAGCTCAACATCATCCACCAGCATGAACTGCTAAATGTCCTCCGCCTCATGCTCATCAACCTCATTTGTCCCAATCAGATCAGCAAGGACTGGGACAACTTTGCCAGGGTTATCCCTGCCAATGAAGTGGTCCTCAAACAGGCATACAAGACCCACTTTGCCTGGTGCAAGATCACCAGCCAACAGCTTGGCCCACTCTACCAAAGTGCCTTCAGGGAATGCATCTACCACTGATCTGACCCAAAAGGTGTCTGAAATATTGGTCCAATGGGTGGTGTGCAAGAACTCACTAGGGACAGAGGGGAGAGAGGGGGAAAGTTGGTAGGAACACAGGAGTCAGCCTGTAGCTGAGCTATTGAAACTCAGTATGCAATAATTGGAGCTTGGTGTCTGTCCAGTCAGGTCATGATAAGTCAAGTAAAATCTGGTAAGTCAAGTCAATGCTGCCTATCCAGTAAGGGGATAATCGGATCCATATAATGCTAACAGAAAAGGGGCAGAATAAGCTAGATACAGGAGTTTCTGGAAACTACTTATACTAGCTACTCTAAACTATACTCAATACTAATCTGGTCTCCAGATTCCTCTCCAAGGCAGGTGTTGGCATGCCAAATATCCATATGGGTTGATCCCATTGCGGAGGAAACCTGCAGTCATCATGCCAAATATCTGGGTGGTCCTGTTGCCTGGGGAGACCTTGTAGTCATCATGCCAAATATCCAGAGAGTTGAGACTTGTTGCTGGGGTGCATTGTCCTGCATAGTGAGGGTCTGTAGTGCTGTGCAACGGTCTCTAAGGGCCAAAAATGACCATGGGAATACCAGCCTGACACACCCCACCTCTGGTGGGGTTGTTCACCACAGAGGCAAAACTGCTGCCCACACATTCTCCTATGAAGAGTTTGAGGAGTCCATTCAGGACAAGGAGTTTAGTAAACTGGTGTACATAGATACCTGTGAATTGCTATGCTGGGGCCAGAACTCAACCTGCTATCCTCTGTGCAACAACCCACAATGCTCAACCACACACCAACCCCATCTGCCTCACCTCTTCCCTGACCAACCCCTGCATCCCACATCAAACTCCCTCATGCTCTCAGGCTGCCTGCCGATGCGGCATGTGCACTTGGCTTCCCCCTCACCTGCGGCCATGACCTGCCCTTGGCAATCCCTCCCCACACTCCCTACCCCTCCCATTGTCCCAATTTTCTGTTTCTCCTTGACTTTGTTTTCCACTCTATGCATGGAGTTAGGGAGTACTCAAAGGACACTGTCTAATGCTCACAATCTCACATCTTTGGGATTAAGGATGCACTTCACCTCGGCAAATTTTAGTCATCTTTGCATGGCCCTACATGACAAGTTTAGCAACTTTGAGTAATGCAGTCAATGTTATGGTGCTTACCATGATGAAGGAACTGGGCAATCTGAGGTGGATCAGCAAGTTTTCAGACTAACTATCCTAACTCCATCTATAATTACCTAAGGCTGTGTATAGGGTTGGTTCTTCCTCTTCTGTTGTCTTCTCATAGTGTAAGGGTCCATATACAACCGCATCCTTTCCTTTCTAGGTAGGATCGCCTCTGTGAGGCAATCATGATCATCCAATGGACTGACACATAGCAGGTGGCTGTAGGCCACCCTTCTCCTCATCCCTTTTGCTACATGCATGTATTACTACTAGTTAGTAATACATTTGTTCCATGTATGTATTGAGGGCATAAGGGCACCTGTTAGGGCAACACAGGCTGACTAAGTCTGCTCACCTAAGAGTGCCAAGAGTCTAAGCAGG